>NC_056733.1:751361057-751646057 GCF_019279795.1 Protopterus annectens | reverse complement strand
CACTAGTCTGATGACTTTTACTAAAAACAGACCACTTAAGTCCTTTAGGCACCCTTACCTCTGTAGAAAAGCTGTGCTTAACTCACATTTGAACACCCAGCAATCAGGAAATACTCCCAAACTCTGGACACCAGTGTGGGTGACATTCTGTATTAGGCTATCGTTGCAAGATGATAGCAAAAATGCTTTGTCATGTGTTTAAGTACAAACACTCACACGGTGAAACAATTCATCACAACATAAATGCAGCGTTTTTAATATACAGTTTAATATGACATTTTTATAAGTAATGGCAACTGAAAATTAAATTACTAGCATTATGCACACATGTTAAACTAATGGCATAAACCTCATTTCAGAATCAGGATAACACAGTAAATTCCCAGTAACATGCCCTGCTTCTACATCAGCATCACTAATAATGCAGGTGAGAAACACCTCAGACCGGTGACTACATCTGAAAAGTACAGTGTACACTTACCATAAATGTAGATGTTCAAGTGTATTCACTGTTGCAGTCATTACATTTGGGTTATGTGCTTGCAGGTAGCCCTCAGTTGGCCTGATTAACAAAGTCTTGGGTCCTGCGTCAGTTGTTGTGCCTTCCTCCATGACGTCAGGTCGTCAGGGGTACAAAACATGCAGCCGACGCCATTACATCAGTTTTTCTTGCCCCAGATGTCAGGTGCCCCCCTAATGGGAAGCAATTAAATATAAAAGTACAATGATATACCTCCAACAAAAAAGCAAATACACCAAAACGCTTTTAAGCATAGTAAAGGAAAGTAGAGGCATAACCAAAAGAAGTTAAGGGGCTGGAGGGAGGGTAACCAGGACTGCAACAGTGAATATACTCTAACATCTACATTTATGGTAAGTGTAAACAACTGTACTATGTTCTTCATGTTTTACTGTTGCAGTCATTACATTTGGGTAGATTCCCAAAGCTATAGTTGGGAGGAGGAATTTAAATAGCATTAGGACCAGCTTTAAGGCCCTGTAAGACTGCAGTGGCAAAGCCAGCTCTGGATTTAGAGAAAATTGGCAAATGGTAATGCTTGTTGAAAGTATGTACAGAACTCCAGGTAGCAACTACTAGGATGTCCCTGGTAGGGACGCCTCTGAGAAAGGCTGTAGAGGTAAATGCAGCCCTGGTGGAGTGAGGTCGGATCTCCTGGGGGATAGATTTTCCATGGTGCTTATAGCAGAAATAAATGCAATGGCCTATCCATTTAGAAATGGTTTGCTTTGAAATAGCCTTCCCCTCTGCCCCTGCAGCAAATGCCACCAGCAGTTGTTCAGATTTCCTTTGAGGTTTAGTCCTGTCCAAGTAGAATCTAAGTTGTCTGTGCACATCTAAGGAATGCAGTATCCGTTCCCCTTTGTTCTGTGGATTGTGAAAGAAGGTTGGCAAATGAATGGACTGATTAAGAGCCACACTGGATACCACCTTGGGCATTAAGGATGGATTGGTTCTGAGGGACAACATGTCCGCATGAAAGATGATGAAAGGCTACACTGCAATAAGGGCCTGTAATTCAGATACCCTTCTAGCTGAAGTGATTGCTAAAAGGAAAGCTGTTTTCCAAGAAAGAAATTTGAAGTCCACAGTTGCAGCTGGCTCGAAAGGAGGTAGAGTGAGTTTCTCCAAAACAAAGTTAAGGTCCCAGGCTGGGGTTGGAGCTCTCCTAGGTGGTCTCAAATTTTTTGCCCCTCTGAGGAACTGCTTGAGCAGTGAATGAGAGAAGAGTGGAGATTCTGTGTTATAATGAGCTGAAATGGCTGAGGCATGGATTCTAATGGAGGAAAACGACAGGCCCTTGTGAAGCATCTCAGTTAAGTATTGTAAAATCCGAGGTAAATTGGGCGCTGCTGTGCTCATCCCTTGAGATTGGTTCCAGGCGCAGAATCATTTCCATTTTTCAGCATAAGATTTTCTAGTACTAGGCCTCCTTACCTCTAAAATGATATCCATCACACGTTTACTGAGGGATGGTAAGGGAGAGATTAGGTAATTAGCCAGGCTGCAAGGTTCAGTGTTAGAAGCTGAGGATGCAGAATCTGGTTCTCCTGCTGGGACAACAGGGAAGTTGTCTGAGGCAGGTGCCATGGGGAAAACAGTGACACACTGCGCAGGAGGGGTTACCAGTGTTGGCATGGCCAGTCTGGAGCAATCAAAATCATCCTTGGTTTTCCTGTTTGATTTTTAGTAGTACTTTGGAAAGCAGAGGCAGCGGGGGAAGGCATAGACTGATAGATTTTTCCAGCTGATGGACAGATCATCCACTTTCTAGGCTTGTTTGTGGAGAGCCCTTGTGCAAAATTTGTCTAATTGGTAGTTCTGGGGAGAGGCAAATAGGTTTATATCTGGGCTCCCCCATTTGCTTGTCAACATGTTTAAAATCCATGGTTCCAGTTTCCACTTATGTGGGTCCATGAGGTTTCTGCTTAGTCAGTCTGCCAGTGTATTTAATTTTCCTAGCAGGAATTGAGCTTGTAGGTGCACTTGGTAGCTCAAGGCTGTGTTCCACAATGCCATGGCTAGTCTGCAGAGGGGGTAAGAATGTGTTCCCACCCCTGCTTGTTTATGTACCACATAACAATGGTGTTGCCCATCTTTACCATTAGTTGTCCTGGAAGAATGTGGTCCTTGAAGGTTGTCAGAGCATTCTGTACAGCTAACATTTCTTTTCGATTGATATGCAGGTGCATTTGACTGGGGTTCCATTTGCCCTGAATGCACTTCCCTGCCAGGTGAGCCCCCTCCATGCATAGTCTGATGCGTCTGTTAGGGTTTGGGCGGCAGGGGGTGGTGTGAAAGGTAGTCCCTTGTTTTGGTGGCAGGCCTCTGCCCATCAAAGGAACTCTATGCGTAAGCAAGGTATGCTAGGAAGCATTGCTTCTAGATTGTGGGAATGTTGACTCCATAGGCTTTTTTTAGCTAACACTGTAGTTTCCTCATATGCAGTCTTGCATATGGAATTAGAAGAATGCAGGAGGCCATGAACCGCAAAGCTTGCAGTATTTGTCTTGCAGATAGCAGGGTTTTTGTGGCCACTTATTTGAAGTAGGTTGTCAAATGAATTTGTTTTTCTGGCGTGAGGTAAGCCATCTGCGAAGTTGTATTCAAACTTGCTCCCAGGAATATAACTTGTTGACAGGGTACCAGGTAAGATTTATGTTTGTTTATGGTGTACCCCAGAAAGGTTAGAACCCTTTGTACAAAGGCCAGATGATTCAAAAGTATGTCCTGGCTTTCTGCCTAAATTAGACAATCGTCCTATTTTTTTACCTGCAAAATGCAATAACTGGAGCTAGGCACTTTGTGAATACCCTGGGCGTAGTAGATAAGCCAAAGGGCAGTGCAGAGAACTGGGCGTAGTAGATAAGCCAAAGGGCACTGCAGAGAACTGATAGTGTGTGCAGCCTGCTTTGAAGCTAAGGTATCTTCTGCAAGATTCCCTGATTGGGATGTGTAGGTATGCTTCTTTTAAATCTAGTGTTGCCAGCCAGGCATCTTTGCCTAGCATAGGAAGCAACTGGTGAACAGTCAGCATCTTGAATTTTGGAATCTCCAAAAAGGTGTTCTGAGTAGACCAGTCCAGGATAGGACACCATGAATTGTCTTTTCTGGGTGCCAGGAAAAGTCTCAAGTAGAAACCTTGTCCCTTTTCCTCTTCCGGTACCAACTGAATAGCCCCCATGCTTAAGAGAGAAAGTACTTGTTTTTGGGCCACTGCCCACTGATTCGGGGGTACGTCAGGCCACCCGTGTGGTGTTGGCAATGTTTGAAAGTGAAATCTGTATCCCTGGGACACTGTATTTAAAACACATTTGTCCTGGGTAATGAGCTCCCAAGTTCTTTGCATGAAGAGCATTCTTTCCCCCCAAAGGGGCAGTCAGTTGATAGGTGCGTGGAAATTTTAAAAGGAAGTCATTGAGACAGTTTACCATAGGTGGGAGTCTTATTACTCCCAGATTTGGAAAGTGGAGGCCCCCCTCTGCTTAGTCCTGTGTGTCCCCTGGGACTGAAAGTTGGGGCTTCTGCTGTGTCTGGGTTTGGCTTGAGAAGACCTGGAAGGGGCTGGAAAGGACCAATTTTTAGAGGGCCAGTGCCGACTAAATCTAGGAGGCTGAACTTGTAAGAAATCTTTAACAGTTTGCATAGATTTAGCTTTATCTTCCATCTTTTTAAGAACTTCCTCAGCCTTGTTGCCAAACAGGCGGTCCTGATTTAAGGGAGCATCCAACAATTTAGCTTTAACATGATCAGGTAAAGATTGCTCCTTAAGCCAAACATGCCTTCTGAGCACAGACCCAGTAACAGCAGCCCTGCAAGAGGCCTCTAATGAATCAAAACCACATTGCAAAGTATGTTTTCCAACCTGTTCAGCAGAATGCATTAAATCCTGTAATTCTTTATTTTCCACACAATCAGGAATCAACATAATTTTCTGTTTAAGCAATCCAATAACATGTTGCTGATACTTTAACATATGAAACTGGCAGTTTAAAGCCCTAATGGCCAAGGTTGCAGAAGTGTAAACCTTCTTACCGCATATATATAGTGCCCTGGAGTCTCTATCAGAAGGGGTAGGATTTTTAGCAGTAGAAGCCTTAATGACCTTGGGCCCCTGAGAAATAGTCTCTGGATCCACAATAGGATTTTTAAAAAGGAACTTGTGTGACTCAGGGACTCTGTAGTATCTGTCAGGTTTTCTGGGAGCAGGAGGCAATGAATCAGAGGCCAAACTAGATTTCAAACAAGCATCATCAACAATGTCTAGTACAGGAGGAATAGCTAAAGGCCTATGCTGAGGCAGGCTTAAAAAATCCTTGATCCTCTTTTTTGAATCAGAAAAATCTTGGCTTTCCCAGTGGAAATGCTCCCTTACAGTATGTAAGGCTTCACCAAAAGAAAAATCCTCTGGAGAGGAAGCAGAGGAAATAGAGTCCTTTGCATCAGAATCCTCATAAGTAGATAAGGGCAAATCCAGATCATCAGAAGAATCAGAAAAATCAGAATCCTGGTCAGAGGATTCATAAACAACTTCAGTCCTAGGCCTCTTAGAAGGGGGGGGGGTGGCTACCCCTGATTAGAGTTATTAGATCTTCAGCCATTCTTATCATTTGTTTTTTTAGGCATAGAGGCCTGAGCATGTGGCCTGAGCATCATTTTTTTAGGCATGGTGCTAGATTTAGGCCTAAGTGAAGAAGGAGGCGTCGGTTTAATATGCAAGTCCATAGGCCTGAATACACCCTCAGGAGCCGGTGCAGGCACAGTGGCTCTGGACCCATCCAAGGTAGAGACATCCGCGGGTTCCATAGCTGAAGCATCTCACGGCATACCGGACTCCAAATGGGTCTAAATAGAGGCCTGCGAATCAGAAGTAGCGGGTATCAGAGGTTATGAAGCCTCACCGCGCATCGCGAACTGGTGACTGGCTTAGGAGAAGTGTCGTTGGCAGTTTTGGACCTCGGCGGCTTGTCTCTGTCTTTATCTTTGCATTTTTTTCGGAATCCCGGTAGTCGGATGGCTAACCAACGACATTTCTGGATAATTAAACCGAGAACCAAAATATTTAGAGGCGAACATATATCAACGATGGATAGTGCGCTGATTAAATAAAGCACAAAACTGACAGCAAGGTACGGCATGGTCAGTGCCTAGGCAAGGAATACAGTACGAATTAAAATGTTTATGAAGTATTTGCTTTCCACAAGTAATGCAATTATTAACTTTTACTGACATCAGTAAGGAGCAAGAAAAAGTTTCCCCAACGGGGTACTTCGCATTAGTTGAAGATTTCGGTTCTGAAACTCGAAAACGAAAATTTCAGGAGTTGGCCAACCGGCACTTGCGAACTGCTTCTTCTTCGGGCACCGCCCGGCAAGAAAGACTGGTGTAATGCTATCGGCTGCATGTTTTATACCCCTGACGACCTGACGTCATGGAAGAAGGGACAGCAACCGACGCAGGAGCCAAGACTTTGTTAATCAGGCCGACTGAGGGCTAATTGCAAGCAGATAACCCAAATGTAATGACTGCAACAGTGAAACATGAAGATCATCATCAGGGACTAAACTGAAAGAGAAAATGGGGTAGGGGGGGTTGGAATTAAATACTGTGAAATACTATCTAAGCCATTTTCAAAGATAGCTGTATGCTTTTTGTTTCATATTCTATCAGACGTGCAAGTTCTGTCACTCTCATTTAGTAAGGTTTTTGTAAGAGTGAGAGAGAGAAATAACTTCTGTTTTTATCAACAGACAATATGAAATAAAAATGTGTCTTGGATCATTGTAAAATGACTTAAGAATATGATTACCCCTGCTCCATGCCACTGTCTTAAATGTCTCAGCAGCCTGTTAAAAGAAAAATCTGGGCTCTGTAGAAAACAAAATGCATAACAGGAGGACTCTCTGGGGTAAATGCATTTGAAAGCTGTTTAAGAACAAAAAAGAAACATTTCAAAATAACTTTGCAAAAACAAATACGTCTAATATTCTGGGACAGCAAGGTTTAATAAGATTTCTATTAGAAGAGTTGTTTTTTAGACAGCTACGCATTTTTTTTTATTTTCATACCTTCAGTTTATGAGGGTGTGTGTATATGAGTGTGCAAAATCTCTCTCTCATCTTTATATACTTTACATATACACACATTTATATATAAAAACAAAAATACATTTATGAACGTATTACATCATTTTTTCCTAATAAGCTACTTAATAATGTACAAAATATAATGATTATCTGACAATGTACTTCAGCAAGTTTCTGTCCCTCCCTTCTTTGCTAACCATGCATCTGCTATCTGCAATGTCGTTCTGTTGCCATGGTGAGTATTACACTGTCCCCAAAGACAAAAGAAAAGCAAATATCAAAGTGTTTCCATGTGAATCTAATACAACCAATTGTGAAGTGCATTAACCATCTATGAAAAATGTGAGAATGGAAAAAAACAGGCATAATCTAGAAAATCATAACCAGCTAAACAGCACATACTGAATACAAACTACTGTTAAAAGTGAGGCATATTATAAATAATTGCACATATTCATTTTAGTAGTTTGCAACATTCTGCATATCAGTGCAAGCAGCTCTTATATGAATGTATACAACACCCATGATAAAGTAGACCACATCTACACATCTGACATACTTCAGCCACTGTAAACAAAGAAAAAAAAACCCTGTAAAAGCATGTTTAGTGATGGGAGGTCCAGAACACTTCTTAGCGGGGGGATGACGAGGTGCCAACTATCCACAGATCACAACTAACCCTCACAAATGAGGGTTTCTAACATCTGTCTGTCACGTGGTGGTACTTCAGTTAAAATGTACTGCAATTGACATATAAGGGAAAGGAGCTCAATATGGAGTAAACTACAGGATGCCTCTGTAAAGACAAAGCTTCACCAATTATACATGCAAAGAGACCAAAAGTAAAAGATGGTGCAACACATTCTAATAGGAGGCAGATAACAGAAGCTTACTGTTTCCTACTCGCATTCAGATACCATCAATATTTTCTGTAACACTGGACACAGAGATGGTGAGGAGTTTGGAGCTAGCTGCAGAGGAAGGAGAAAGTCATTTGGGACAGGGTACTAGGAAAATATGGCCTCACTGGAAGAGATGCCAGAACACTGGGATATTCCCATGCTGCTTTTGTCACTTTTGAGGTGCACTGTTGAATTAGGAAGGTACAATACTGGAGATGACTGGGGAATGTAAGGTCTCTTGCAGAATCTTTTCTTGAGAGATCTTGGGGTGTGCAAAGGAACCAAACTCTGTCTCATCATCTCTGGGAATTTTATGGCAGATGTTGGAGAATCAACATCCTCACCCACATCAGTATCTGAGGTGGTAGACTCCTGAGAGGGATCCAACTGCCTCTTCTTGCAAATATGTGCCTTGAAGGTGATGTGTCTGAGGAAGCCTATAACTCCTGAATAGTTTCCACTAACCATTCCTTAAATTCTTTTCTGTTTAACAGACAGGTGGGGAAGTGCTAGTGTCTGATTTTATTTCATTACCCTCCAATTTTTTTTAGTTAATATTGGCACATGATCTGATGGGTGGCCACGGTGGAGTAGCAGTTAGCATTGCTGCCTCACAGCAAGAGGTTCTTTGGTTTGATCCTCGGCTGGGGTGCCTTCTGTGTGGACTCTGCATGTGCTCCCTGTGGTCGCGTGGGTTTTCTCCGGGTGCTCCGGTTTCCTCCCACATCCCAAAGACATGTTGTAGGTGGAATGGACACTCTAAATTGGCCCTAGGTATGAGTGCATGTGCCTTCTGTGAAAGGTTGGGCACCGGGCTGGCAACTCGACACAGTAAAACTCCACTGCTAATCATGAGTGGATCATGAGTGATCCGCTGTGGCGACCCCTAACCAGGAAAAAGCCAAAAGAAGAAAACTGGCACATGATCTGAAATAGTTATTGGATGTTTGTCAAAATTTTCAATTAAATACACATGTTCCTGTGAAATGTAACTTCTGCATAGCCTACCCTGTAAATTTTCAACAAGCTCCTATTACTGAATTCACATCTTCCATACCAAATATCTTCATAAATTTCTTCCAAAATCTACCATCTTTTTTTATATTTTTCCTTCTATGCTTCATACATCCTCACTGTTGAAAACTGAATTCCGGATCCCAACTATAAATAATATTCCCTAATAAAAGGTGATTTCTCCCAACGTTTTCTTAAGCTCCACTGTAGCAGTTAAATTGAATATAAATGCATACCAATGTAATCCTCCTCCCTTGCCAGCAGCCCCTTTAGTACTACAAATCTACCATTATCCTCTTTTTTCCCTCTTCTATCAGTTTTGGGGCTCTTCTAGCAATTAATATAAGTACCCCCCCCCTTCCTTTGTAGCAGCAATTCACCTAAATAATCCTTTCTTTACCAAATTCACATACTTACTTCTTACCAAATGTACATCATGTACAATAGTTATTTGCACTCTGCATTTTTAATATATTTAATTTAATATATGTTTAATATAGTTCACTACTCTTTCCTTTTTGTATATCTTGTGAGACCATTCACATTCAAAGATGATATGGAAAGTGTTGTCATTATGATAAGAAGTTATTATTCCTACCGGTTATGTATAATGTTTTTTTTCCTTTTTAAATGTCTAGTTACAGCTTTTGTATTACATGCATACACCAATGTTTGGTTGCCTGAATTTCTACACAGTTGTTTCTTGTCATATCCATTTGAACCTATGTCACATCTTACAAGACTTTGTGTTTTGATGAAAATCCTCAAACAAACAACAAACACCCCCCAGAACACCACTGTAACATAGTAACTGAATACAAACAGAAAAAAAGTTATGTACTCACCATAACATTCCATCTATAATGTCCATTTTCATTCTTCCTCAACAGTTGGGTTTGGGTCCAACCTTTGGATCTGACTCGGCCATTACCCATAATTCAACCCCCAACATACCTCAGATCATATTTGCTAGATTAGAATCTTCTTCTCTTTTGGCTGTTCCCGTTAGGGGTCACCACAGCGGATCCTCTGATTCCATTTTTTCCTGTCCTCTGCATATTGCTCTGTCACACCATCCACCTGCATGTCCTCTCTCACCACATCCATAAACTTTATCTTAGGCCTTCCTCTTTTCCTCTTACCTGGCAGCTCTATCCTCAGCACATGTCCAAATCAACACAATCTCACCTCTCTGACTGTCTCCAAACCGTCCAACCTGAGCTGACCCTCTAATACACTGATTCCTATTCCTGTCCATCCTTGTCACAGATTAGAATAACTATAAAATATCTATGCAAACATTTCCAAGCAAAAATCCTAAATCTTCTAGATTTTGTTGCATATCTGAGAGACATACATATATCCTTCCCATTGTTTCTTTGTGAATTGCTTATCCAGTCTTCCCAATCCTTTCTAACCTCCTCTGATTAATTCTTATAGTACTATGCAATATTTTATATGCTCCACTAATTATTCATTTTTTAATAGCAGCTTCTGTTCTAGACTCTACTAAAATTTCTACCAGTGTTGGTCTTTCGTTTAGGACCCCTATTTCTTTCTCTTTGCCTATACACTGATATCAATCCTTGCTAGGGATGGCAATCTCTAACCTGCAGTCCAAATAAATTCTTGGTCTCTTCCCCTTCTATTACCTTTCCCTCTCTAGTTATACATTTTTTCCTTTGCCATTTTTCTCCAATAAATTCCAGCCCCTCTTGCCTACTGTCTATATCCCTAATTGCAGTCATCCCTATTGGCAGAGTCTCCTTTCTCCATTCCCATGTTGGCTTAGTTCTTAGACTACTTTATGCTACTTTATAGATATAATATTTTGTATGATTATAATTATTCTCCTTAAAGGCCTATATCCAGAATCCCCATCTCTCCTTGTTCCTTGAGCCCAACCCCTGTTGACTCATTCACTCTGGAGCAGCTCTGAAAATGCTGCCTGCTTACTTCCACCATAGGAACAACAGTGCAGCCTGAGCTTATTTTCAGATAATCCACTTGTAATACCATACAGAAAACAAATGTTTATAACTCTTTAACCATAAGAGTTAGACTAAAAATGTAAATGCGAAAGTTGTTCAGCAGACACTGACCTTTCCAACAGTGTAAATGTTGATAGCGTGTATGTAAGTCATTATTAAATATTTGCCAAGGAATGCTGATATTGCGCATATTTTTTTACCTTCTTGGTACAACAAATCACAATATCTTGGAGATTGTATCACATAGACCCATACAATTTGTAATTAGTTTGTTTCCATGAATGTTAGCTTCAGAATGATACCTTAACCATTACTGTGAGATGTTCCATTACATTGATATTCACAGAAATATGATTAATAGTATATTTCTCATAATTCATACATAAAGCATAATATCTCATCCCCTGTAACAGATAGAGACTACATATAAAAGTGTAAAAGTTGTGTGGCTCAATGTCAGCTTCAAAATGATGCCACATTTGTGTCATCACCATGCTCCCTTGCAAAGATATGGGCATAATAATGAGAAATATTGCAATTGTATAATTTTCATAATCCTACAAAATTAAACAAAATGTGATATCTGTGTATGTGTATAGCATACCGACACAGTTCTTCTTCCATGTTGTAAGGAGTAATACTGTCTTCAAAATGAGGTATTACGTGGGACACTGACATGCTCCCTTGCAAAGTTATTTACCAAAATATGTAAAAAAATCATTTAAAAAAATCATAATTTCCACAAACTAAGTCCTTCACAAACTTTGACATCTGTACATGTGTACAACATACAGACACAGTTCTTTTACCATGTTCTAACTATTACTACTGTCTTCAAAATGAAGTATTACTTAGCACATTGACATGCTCTCTTGCAAAGTTTACCAAAATATGAAAAAAATCATAATTTTCATAACCTTAGTCCTAAACAAACTGATATCTGTACATATGTACAGCATACAGACATAGTTATTTTATCATGTTGTAAGGAGTAACACTGTCTTCAAAATGAGGTATCACTTGGCACAATTACATGCTCCCTAGCAAAGTTATTTACCAATATATGAAAAAAAATCCTAATTTCCATAAGAGAAGTCCTAAGCAAATTATGAAATCTGTACATTTGTCCAGCATACATACATTTATTTTTCCATCCTGTAACTACTAATACTGCCTTCATAATGAGGTAATACTTACCCTGATGACATGTTCCCTGATAAAAAATATGAAAAAATATCATAATTCTCCTAACCATGGTCCCACACAAATAGTGATATCTGGATATGTGTATGGCATACAGATACAGTTCTTTTTATATCTTCCAAGAACTAATACTGTCTTCAAAATGAGCTACTACTTAGCATGCTGACATGTTCCCTGACAAAAGTTATTCACCAAATATGAAACGATATAATTCTCATAACCTAACCTAACCTCTAAACATAATGTGATATCTCTGCATTTGTCCAGCATACAGACACAGTTCTTTTTCCATCCTGTAACTAATAATATTGCCTTCAAAATGAGGTATTACTTACCCTGATGACATGCTACCTGACAAAGTTATTTAGCACAATAGGAAAAGAAATCATAACTTTCATAACCATAATTGTAACCAAACTGTGATATGTGTGCAGGATGGTTATTAACATATTCTCTTGTACGTGGTCTCTCCTCAAACAATTGTTCTTACTCAGCATGTTCACCATCTCCCTACCAGAGTTATTTGCCAAACTAAGAAAAATATCATAATTTACATAACACAATTCACAATCAAATGGTTATCTGTACCTGCGCACAGCATACAGATAATTATTTTACAATCTGAAAATGAAGTTTTACTCAGCATGTGCACAAGTTCCCCAGTAGTTATTTTCCTGTGTCGTCAGTAAGAGTTTCTTACCATGCTGGTCCTACTCAGTCATGCCTGCATTCCATTCGTTCTCACTAGCTGCATGTTACCAATATCACACCATTGTGGAGGTCAGTCAAGAACAATGCAATGCCATCCTCAGTTAGGTAATGCCATCACTTCTGAAAAGCTGAACATCTTCTGCAGTGATGCTGTCATGGCAGATTGTTGATCCACCGACCCTGTGCATCAAGCCATGCATGAATCCATTCTGTAAATGTCTGGCATTGTGCGCTGCCCATTGACTGTTTGCTATTTTCCATATCTGGACAGGAATTATGTCAGACCACACAAAATGACAACATGACGACCACGACTACAGGTGTTCAAAAATTGTTCCGATTTCAAACCGTAGCCTTCCGGATGAGTGATGACATCATTCCCTCCAATGTGCAGCACAAGAATGTCAGCTCAGGGTAGATCGAACATTTCTCTTCCAACAACTGCAGGAGTCTACTCCAATGCATACCTCTTCTTGCAGTCCTGTATACCTTCACACTAGATGTGGGGAAGCTCAAGTTCTAGTGGTTTTCACTTCTGCAAGCATGGCTGGCAGGCCCACACTCCCACGTCATTCTCCTGCTCGTGAAGCCATGTCACTTTCTCAAAGTGGGTACACCTGCACAGGAACGAAATGCAAACAGGTTACTACTGATGTTTGAGATATGCATTGGAAGACTACACATATATGTATATCACTAGCATTACCTGGTTAGCTCATCCAAATCTTCACTCCTATCCACAGTGGCATTACTCTTTTCATAAGGTACATAACTGGTGATGACTATGCAGAGGTACATACCTACCACCCTTGACAACACCAAAGGACACACAATGAGTGATGCTGCAGAGGTACATACCTACCAACCCTGAAAACAAATTACACACAGTGATTCACAAGGGGGCACAGGAAGGGCACATGTAAAGAGAAAAAGCAGGGTAAGAACCGCCACTCCACTAATATGCTGAGGGCAAGCATGAGGCCTCAGCTGGTGGGAGTCTAAAGTGTCCCATACCTGTGCTGGTTGCCCACTCAAGACTGCTGATACCACTACTGTCTCACGACCTCAGTCAGCATCAGCAGTCTGCTTTACCTCTGCCTTTTCTCTTTACATGTGTCCATCCAGCAATGGGCATAAGGGATCAAGGATGGAAGTAATATACTATTTGCTGTCCTGACCTACATATATTGACTGTACCTGAGTGGAGGGAGACTGAAAGGACACATCGCAAAGGAAAAAGACGTACCTAGAGTCTTTTGTTTTGCAGGTGGCCTTTTGGGGAGGGACTAAAGGCATCAAAGTGGCACCTGTGAAACCATGTATATCCTGGAAAGCAGCCCAGTGGGACTGAACTGAAGAGTCTCCAAGGTCCCCATTGCCATCCAGGATGATCCTAACAGCCATGGTGCCTAGTTGTGACACCCACTGATGCACACAGAATCAGAAGATACATTCTTACCTTAGCTGAAATACTGTATGGGTGGAAACTGACAAAGGGCTACAGACAGGGGACATGTAAAGAGAAAAAGCAGGGTAAGGACCACCACTCCACTAATATGCCAAGGACATGCATGGGGCTTCAGTGGCACTCGAGGGCATCTGTTGTGTCCGATACCTGTGCTGGCTACCCACTCAGACTGCTGATACTATCTCATGACCTCCTTCAGTGTCAGCAGTCTGTCTTACCTCTGCCTTTTCTCTTTACATGTGTCCATTCAGCAAATAGACATAAGGGATCAAGGACGGAAGTAATGTACTATTTGCTGCCCTGACCTACATACATTTACTGTACCAGAGTGGAGGGAAACTGAAAGGGCACATCGCAAAGGAAAAAGAAGTACCTAGACTCTTTCTTTTTGCAGGTGGCCTTTTGGGGAGTTACTGAAGGCATCATAGTGGCACCTGTGAAAAAAAGCATATCCTGGAAAGCAGCCTAGTGGGACTGAGCTGAAGAGTCTCCAAGTTCCCCACTGCCATCCAGGATGATCCTAACAGTCTTGGTGTCTAGGTGCGACACCCACTGATGAACACTGTATTCAGCACCGAGCTGAAGAGTCTCTAAGTTCACCAGTGCCATAGGAATACACACCTTGACGTCTCTTGTACATCACACTATGTGCCTTCCCTGCTGTCATCAATGCACATCTTTAAGGCTATGGTACTCGCCGAAACATTCAACACACAGGTTGATCTTGCAAGTTGGGCATCCCCATGATGGCCCAGCACGTTTACCCTTGAGTTTACACACACTGAGATTTGATTTTCACACACACACACACACACACACACACACACACACACACACACACACACACACACACGGGAAAGGCTGGCACAGATTTACTAGCTAACCCCCCTTCTGCCCAGGATATAAGGTAGCTACTGCCACCAGACAGTTCAAAGCCAGCTACTCTAAGGTTCTTACAAGGGTACCCAATTATACTGAGTGAAATTAATATTAATACAAATGGAAGTGTTTTGACCAATGCAGTAAGTCTTTCAGGAGCAGCCACAGTGTCACTAAATAAATAAAAGTACTCTCAAAGGTTAAAATATTCTCTAAAGGACCAGCAACAATGAAAAGTTTAAATACATTTACTAATAAATAATAGAAGAACATGAAATATGGAATAACTATTTAAAATAAACACAGTTTCAATCACAGGAAATATTAAAATAATACAGATGAATAGATTTACACAGATACAGAAAAACAGTACATGACTACTCTCACTATATTTTCCTGATTGATCTAAAGAAATAATATTCCCTGTTCACTTACTAGAGCAAGGCAAGATGAAGTAGTTGAGGGGTCCTCCTTTGTCAGGTTCCAAAAACAGACTGTTCTGAGACTTGAGTCTCATGTAGTATTAAAAAACAATTTCAGTGATGGATTACAGAATGACATCACATACATCTGGCCATCTGACTTCTGGTTCCCATGCTAACCCCCCTTTCCTAGCAACAGACCCAGAATCTCGCACATATGTAACATAATACACACACATAGTGCTTTGCTAACATCTCTTGCAGCTTCTGGAAGTTAAAAAACAATAAACACTTCCACTCTTCCTACAGGAGCTAATAAACCATTCCCTGGCATAGGCATTTCGTCCCTGGCTGCAGTCAGAACTGTAAGATACAATCTTTATGGCCTAAATTAAGTGATTTAATTTCTTACTATTTTTCAAAGTTAGCTGGACTGAGATTAACCTCTTCTCTTCCAGTATCATATTTACAGCAATGCAGTCTGATATAAATGTTTATTTCTGTTGTGTCCAGCAGGACACACTGTTGATGCATTTTCAACACAAGCATCTGTACAAACCAGTTTGATATACAAATGATATAGAATTCTTTACAAAATTCCAGCTAGTTATGCTGGCATACGTTACACATCTACTGCCCTACGTCTCTTTGCATAGCTGGCCATACCTCACATCGTCACAATACTCGCTGTTCTTCTAGTCAACTCCCCTGCTTTTTTCTGTCTCTTAAGCATTTTCCTTTGGAACACTGCAAAAGGTTTTACTAGCATAGTCTCTGTATGAATTTTATTATCAGAAGAATAAGAAGCACAATAACCTTCTGTTTGTCAACTCACTTTTTGTTCGACAAACATTTGTATTTCCTCATTAGCATGTTCTACATTAAAAATGGACTTTGACCTTCCAGATACCTGGATACACAGCTTGAATTTCACACCTTCTACTTGACATTCCCTGATTGCTGGAATAAATTAACTTCTCTTCTGCCTGGTGTACAGAGAGTAATTATTTTTCATAAACACTCTGCTGTCTCTAACTTTTAGAACTTTATCTTTCTGCCACTGGTACAGCAGAAAATCTCTGGTTTTCCCTATGTGCTCTGTCCTCTAATGCTACCATTTTTTGAAACAGCTCTTACTGGGCAGTCTCATTCTCTGCTGGTCTTTTCTTCATTTCAGCCACTGATTCTTACATTTTTATCAGGTCATCTGAATGTGTGCTTAAAGATTCTTCATTTTTTCCCCAGCCTTTTACTTGAGTTGATATACTCCTTCAGTGTTTCATTTATTTTAATCAGCACTGAGCACATTTGACTTTTTTTTCATCTAGATTACTGGAAGTCACGGCTTGTACCAAAGCTGGAGCTTGAACTGCTTTTTGGTGAACAGCTGTAGGATTCTTCCCAGCCAGTGTTTTCTCCTTATGTTTTGTGGTTGATTTTCTGACAGGCTCTCTAAATGTCTTTTTTGCAGGCATCCAGGCATGGGACTTACTAGCCAGTAACTGAAATTTACCAAAAAAGAAAACTTCATTGGCTCTCTCTTTTTGAGTTTCTGTTTTCACACTGAGAGAGTTTCAATGAAGGTGTTACTCACTGTGCAGCCATCTTAAAAGTCTTCTCCTGTCCAGGTTTGGAGTATACACACAATACGCCCTTTCAATTAATTCCTGCTGTGGAACACTAGTCCAGTTATTTATATGTATTTTCATAAAATTAATGCACTCTATTCCTTCTAGTTTCTCTGGTATAGCAGAATATCTCAGGTTTTCTCTGCGTGCTCTGTCCTCTAACTCTACCATTTTTGAAACAGCTCTTCCTTGAACAGTCTCGTACTCAGCCAGCCTTTTTTTTTTCATTTCAACCTCTTGTTTTTAAGTTTTATCAGTTCATCTGAACAGCTGTTTAAAGCTTCTTCCATTTTTCCAGCTTTTTGTTATTTGAGTTGATATACTCTGTCAGTGTTTCATTTATTTGAATCAGCTCTGAGCATATTTGATTTTTTTTTCATCTAAATTACTGGAAGCCATCTCTTGTACCAAAGCTGGAACTTGGGACTGTTTTTTACTGAACAGCTGCAATATTCTTTCCAGTCAGTGCTTTCTCTTCACCTTTTCTTTGATTTTTTTTCAGGCTCTCTTACGTTTCTTCTTTGCTGCCATCCAGGCAGTGTACTTACTACTAGCCAGTAAGTGAATTTTACTAAAACAGGTAAAATTACTGGCCCTTATCTATAAGTTTATTTTTGTACACTGGCACAGTTGAAATTAAGCTGTTGATCAGCATGCAGCCATCTTGGAAAGCCCCTATGATAAGAAGTTATTATATAATAATACATGGCAGCTTTTTTGAAGGTATATTTTCATCTTCTGTGATACATGCACACAGTAATGTTTGGCAGGCTGATGGTTTATAGACTTGTTTCTTGTCATCTCCATTTGAACCTGTGTCACATTTTTCCAAGATTTTTTTTTTAATACAAATCCTCAAAGGAAAAAATTAAATACATTTTCAGAACAGCCTCATAACCTGTCAACTCAGAACAAACACACAAAACTATGTACATCTTCAAAAAAATGGAGTTTAAACCTTCAGACAGGAACAAGTTCCCCAGATGGACAACTGTGAAACAGCCATGTTTTGATAGTAACTCAAGGGCCCAGAAACCACTGGTACAAAACCTCAAGACAGCAAAAGACAGAAAAAATAAAAAAAAAAAGAATCCAGTGACAAAAGAAACTAAAGATATTTCAAATGAATATCATAAATAATGATAAGACATGAAGATTGCCAACAAAAATAAGCAAAGAAGATTAAAACAGTGATTAAAAATCAAGCTGCAGGAAAATTGTAGGATTTAGACAGGATCACTATACAGGTATGGAACTTAGGAAACAAGTAGTTTTAACAATATGGGATTTGTTTTACTACTAAAGAAGGGAAGGCACCTGAATGCTGGAAAGAGGCTGTGGTGCCTGTGCTTCCAAAGATACAAGGATATGACTGGTATGGATGACGAAAAATAGCTTTATTTGCAGATAATATAAAGCGAGAAATTTCAATTCTGAGATTTTTTTTTTAAACAAGAAATATCTTTATTAAATGATCATGTACGACACAGGCAATCAGACATTTATATAAATGCAAACAAAACATGACGACATAATTTATTTGCAAACATTATACATCACTTATAATCTATCGAAATATTGTCATTCAAACATTACACAGCTTGTTCAAATTCTGCCTCTTTCAAACCTCACTCCACTCCTGCATGTACTGTTCCCACAATTACCATTTTTTTCTATGCAATTTGCTCCCATCATTTTCTAAAGATTTCAATTCCAGTTATTTTACCTCTGTCACTATATTCACTACTTCTAGTAAAGTTTGTTTAGACTTGGATTTCCGTTTTCCAGTAATTGCTTTTTTGGCAGCCACCATAATTAGCCTTACTATGTCTAGGCAATTTCAATTCAGTATCATAGCTCAAAAAATCATACACCAATATGCTCACCCAGTATCTCTGACAGAGCAGTCTACAGGGAATCTTTAAAGTCTGCCAACTCATTATGCTCCCAGAAAATATGTTACCAATTAACTATTTCTTCCCTATCACACCTCACACATTTGCCATCTACCTGAAGAAAAAATATTTGGAGTCTACTTGACATACAAAAATACCTATGTAAATACTTACAAGCAAAGATCCTAAATCTTCTAGACTTTGTTGCATATTTGGGAGATATAGCTCCATTGTTTCTTAGTGAATTACTTATCCAAACTCTCTTCCCAATTCTTTCCAATCACCTCTGAATGATTCTTATAGTTATTATGCAATATTTTGTATGCTCCACTTATTATTCTCTTTTTAACAGCAACTTCTGTTGTAGATTCTACTAAAACTCTACCAGTGTTGGTCTTTCACTTAGGATCCCCCTATTTCTTTCACTTTGGTTATACTCTGATAACAATTCTTGAGGGTCTATATCAGATTATCGACATTTGAAAATGTCGAAGCACCTTTATTCGACACGAAAATGTTGAACGCTGAGTTTGTTGAACGGCCAAAACATCAATTTTAAATTGGTTGTTTGTTCTGTCATACCTGCCCTTTCCCTGACTGCAGTGCAGTCTCAGAGTTAGAATATTTAGCTGGGGGTGTGTGGGGGGAATATGTCAGTTTTTATGTCATGTTGCCTGTTGGCCTTCCGATTTCTTTCCCTTGGAAAGAAATCAGTGTTTTGGCCATTCGATAAACTCAGCGTTCAACATTTTCGTGTTGAATAAATGTGCTTCGACATTTTGAAATGTTGATATTCTGAAACAGACCCAATCCTTGATAGGGATGGCAATCTCTAACTTGCAGTCCAAAAAAATTCTTGCCATCTTCCCATTCAATTACCTTTTCCTCTCTAGTTATTTGCTCCCTATACCTTGGCTCCTTTGCCAGTTTTCTCCAATAATTTCCATCTCCCTCTTGCCTATTGTTTGTATCCCTAATTGCAGTCATCCCTATCAACAGAATCTCTTTTCTCCACTCCCATGTTGGCTTAGTTCTTAGAATAATTTCTGCTACGTTATGAATAAAATATTCTGTATAATTACTGTTATTCTTCTTAACGGTCTAAATAAGAAACTGCACTGCACTCCACTGAAGCACTCCTCACTTTGGAAGATGTGGACATCTGTGCAACCACCGAGGCATAGTTCAAAGGCAGGGAAAGCACCCTGGCCATGCAGGGCTACAGTGCCTTCCGTATGTTCAGACCACAAAATGAGCATGAAAGAACCAAAGGAGGAGGTGTGTCCATCTTTATTAAGGATAAGTACACCTCGAGACTGGTTAAACAGTATGACTATCCAGCTATTCCATGTCCAATTAACTACAGTCAAAGCCCCCTACCACATCATAGCTAGCTATAGGTCCCCAATCACAAAACAGGAAAAGCATACTGCATACCTAGACTTATTACAGTCACTTGCCATATAGCCCAACAGCTTACTCATAGGGGATTTTAATTATCCTACCATCAACCGGGAAACATACACAAACATTCTGGCTCAGAGGTTCTTGGACTTTGTCACTGAAAATGCTCTGGAACAGCTAGTCAGCATACTCACAAGAGGCTCAAATGTCCTGGCAAGATCGGACTATAAATCAATCTCGTTCCATCTAAGTATAAGACCAGATACCCCATCAAACTGAAATATTCTTAAGAATTTTTCAAAGACAAATGACTTCCTACTAAGTGATGGTATAAGAAGTTTCAGAGCCCACTCAAATGCAGATAGCATAGACTCCTCTGCAGAAGTGTAAAACAATGTGCTGTATAACCATTTAAGCTGCTGTATAGAAACGGTTCTACCTGACCAGATTAAAATCAGGTCTTGCTGAAAAAACAACCCACCCTCATGGATCCCTAGTATAAACAGGCTATACAACAGAATAACTAACGTCCAAGAGCAAGACTGAACTGGCTCAGCACAGGAAGAAATCCCTCTCTAGCTTAAACAAATTAGAGATTTTACCAAGTCCTCCAAAGCTAATTACAAAGCAAAAACAGCCTCCCTAGCTAAGAATAATCACAAGGCACTCTTTATGTCTGAAATCTAAAAGGAAATACCCAGCTATGTGCTGAACTGGTTGTGGATGGCACCACCTATACTCAACCGAAGACAAGAGCCACCTGCTAGCTGACAGATTTGGAGCAAACTTCATTCTCTGTTCCCTCCAGTCATCCCCCAAAGTACACCTGCCATCAGTCCTCAGCCTATTATCTGAAGAGAGCAGGTCATTTAGGCACTCTCCAAGGCCAAACTCAATGCATCAATGGGACCCGAACAACATCCCAGATTGCTTTTAAACAACTTAAAAACATGATCTAGCAGACCCATTTGGATCCCTGCTAAACCACAGCCTCTGAACTGGCTATGTTTCGGCAGAATGGAAGACAGCAACATTAATCTCTCTGCACAAAGGGGGACCATCAACTGACCCTGGAAATTACAGGCCCATAAGGTTGACTAGCCTCATTTGTAAGGCCATGGAAGGAATTATGAACCTTATTAACAAGGACATAGTTAATCTCCAAACTCTGGACCCAACCCAGTTTGGATTCATTAAAGGTAGATCATGTCTGTTAAACACGGTTGATTTCTTTGAGAAAGTCACCAAGGCCCTGGGTGAGGGAAACGCAGTGCATACTGCCTATTCATGACCCAGACAATTCATCTGACACAATCCCCCACTCAGGTATTATACAGAAACTCTCACAACTGGGAATTAACCCCTACATTACCAGATGGATAACCAACAGTACAAATACTGTAAATGTGGGTGAATTCACCTCTAGCAAAAGATCAGTCACCAGTGGCATACCACAGGGTTCCATGCTGGGCCCCTTACTGTTCGGAATTTATTTCAAAGAAGTCCAGGCAAACTTGGACGGCCTGTGGCTGACCAAGTTCACTGATGATTTCAAACTGGGAGCAATGACAGAGTCTCCCATTGATGTTAATATAGTGCAGACAGGGTTAACACAGACAAATGACTGGTGCTAAAGCCATGAATTAAAGCTAAATGCAAAAAAAAAAAAAAAAAAAAAAAAACATTATTCCCTTTGGGAAAGCGGACATCCCTGCTAATTACAGAAAGCACCCCCCTAAGTGTAGAACCAGTGGTACATGATCTAGGTACTCAGGTTGATAGCAGTCTGGACTTTGACCACCATGTATCCTCAGTAGTAAGGAAATCCTTCTCACTGTATGCAGTTTTATGCTGAGACTCCTAGCATTTAGCAGCATAACCTTGAGGTTGTTTTTTTGATGAAAGTTTTACATTGGGAATTTTGTCCTTGTGATATTGCCTAAAAAAGGCACTATGGGGGTGGCAAGAACCTTTGCCAATAGCCATAATTCCAGTGGTGACAGATGAATACCATCTCTGGCAAAGCATCAAGGTCCATCGATCATGTCATCCCAGACTGACAGAAAAGTACAGTTTTGTACCTACCATAAATGTAGATGTTTGAAGATCCACATTGCTGCAGTCCTTACTTATGGGTAGTCCGCTGTCCTCTGTCGGCCCGAATACCAAAGTATTAGGCTGACGTCGGTCATGGGCGCCTAGATCTGACATCAGAGCGTCAGGGTATAAAGGCGCATGACCGACGTCATATCCTCAGTCTTTTCTTGCCCCAGATGTCAGAAGGCCAAACCAGAAAGGCCACAGCCAAAAACAGAATACCTCCCAAAAACATGCCCAACAGCAACCATCACCTAAAGCATAGCACCAAGTCAAACTACAGAGGGGAAGGAGGGAGGGTAAATTGGACTGCAGCAATGTGGATCTTCGAACATCTACATTTATGGTAGGTACAAAACTGTACTATGTTCTTCATCTCACATTGCTGCAGTCCTTACTTATGGGTAGAATCCCAAAGCAACGGGAAAGGGTGGATGGTAAAAATCATAAAGCATTAGGGGCTGCTAAAATGCCCTGTAAAATTGCAGTGGCAAATCCAGCCCTAGACTTAGAATAAAGAGGAAGGTGGTAATGTTTAGAAAAGGTATGCACTGAACTCCAAGTAGCTGCCTCCAAAATGTCTTTTGTAGCTACCCCCCTTATAAAGGCCGTAGAAGTAGCAGTAGCCCTAGTGGAATGAGGCCTGATTCCAGCAGGAATCTCCTTACCATGATGGGAATAACAGAAAGAAATACAAAACCCAATCCATTTAGAAATAGTTTGTTTTGAAACAGGTTTACCCTGTGAACCCAAAGCAAAAGAAACAAACAATTGCTGAGACTGTCTGAACTCCTTGGTTCTGCTCAAATAATAACGCAACTGCCTGTGAATATCCAAAGTATGCAAAATTTTCTCCACTTTATTTTGGGGGTTTGCATAAAAAGTAGGCAAATGAATAGTTTGATTTAAGGCCACACTAGAAACCACTTTAGGCATAAAGGAATGATTAGTACGCAAAGATACCCTATCCTTATGAAAAATCAGGAAAGGCTCCACTGCCATGAGGGCCTGTAATTCAGAAACCCTTCTTGCAGAGGTAATGGCCAACAAAAAAGCAGTTTTCCATGATAAATACTTTAACTCGGCAGTAGCTGCAGGCTCAAAAGGTTGTAGAGTAAGTTTTTCCAACACAAAATTGAGATCCCAAGCAGGAGTAGGAGCTCTACGTGGGGGTCTTATATTCTTTGCCCCTCTAAGAAATTGCTTAAACCAAGGATGAGAGAATAAAGGAGGGACACAATCATAGTGAGCAGAAATGGCTGCATCATGGACCTTTATTGAGGAGAAAGACAAACCCTTGTCCAATAATTCAGTAAGATATTGAAGAGCAACACTTAAATCAGGTTTGGAGACATCAAAGTCCTTTCCTTTGCTCCAAATAAAAAATCTCCTCCATTTATCAGCGTAAACTTTCCTGGTACTAGGCCTCCTGGCCTCCAAAATAACATTCAAAACTTGTTGTGGAAGCTGAGACCCTCCAGAGTCTAAAACAGAATATGCCAGGCTGTTAGATGCAGAGACTGAATCTTGACATTGAGGAAGTGACTGTCCTCTTGTGACAAAAGGTGCGGAATCAAAGGCAGAGGCCACGGAGGTTCTCGTACTAAACTCCTCAGTAGTGGGTACCAGTGTTGTCGAGGCCAATCCGGTGCTATCAAAATCATGGTTGGCTTGTCTTGTCTGGCCTTCAAAAGTACCTTGGGAAGAAGAGGCAGAGGTGGAAAGGCATATACATGCAGATTGTTCCAACTGAAAGATAGAGCGTCCACCTTCCAAGCTGTGCGATGAAACATTTTTGTGCAAAACTTTGGCAACTGGTAATTTAGTGGAGAAGCGAACAGATCTATGTCTGGAGTTCCCCATAACACTGTCAACTATTGAAATACATGAGGATCCAATTTCCACTCGTGAGGATCCACTATTTGTCTGCTCAATACATCTGCTAAGGAGTTCTGTGCTCCTGGTAGAAACCTTGCCTGAAGATTGAGGTGTAGATTGAGAGCAGTTTCCCACAGAATCATTGCTTGCCTGCAAAGAGGGTAAGAATGGGTTCCCCCCTGCTTGTTGATGTACCACATGACAGTAGTGTTGTCTGTTTGAATCAACACCTGCCCTGGACGAAGTAAATCTTTGAAAGCCATCAATGCAAACTGGACTGCTAACATTTCCTTCAAGTTGATATGCAAATGTTGGAGTTTGACAGGCCACGTGTTTTGCACCCATTTTCCATTGAGGTGTGCTCCCCAAGCCTTGTCCGAGGCATCTGTCGTTAGAATCTGACTCGCCTCTGGCCGGGTCACAGAGAGTCCCTTGTTTAGGTGACATTCCTGAGCCCACCACAAAACTCCTTCTGAATGCAAGGTATTATCTGAATGACAGTGTCTAGATCTTGGCAGTGCTGTGTCCACACATTTTGAGATACCACTGAAGCTTCCTCATATGCAATTTGGCATTGGGAAGCACCAGAATACAAGATGCCATGAACCCCAAGGCTTGAAGGACTGTCCTTGCAGTCAGCCTGGACCGTAGAGACATTTGCTGGAAATAAAGAGAAAGGCTTCTTTGTTTGTCCGGGGTCAAAAAGCCATCTGGGAAGCTGTATTCAGTCTCACACCCAGAAAGCACATGTCCTGAGAGGGTACTAGACTGGACTTTGTTTCGCTCACAGAATACCCTAGGCATCTTAACACTACCAGTACATACTGTAGACAATGAAGAAGTTCGCCCTTTCTTGTGCAATAATCAGACAGTCGTCCAAATAAGGATAAATCTGTATTCCTCTTAGTCTGAAAAATGCTATCACTGGAGTCAGAACCTTTGTGAACACTCTGGGCGCAGTAGATAAGCCAAAGGGCAATGCAGAGAACTGATAATGTAAATTTCCAGCCCGAAAACGCAGGTACCTCCTGCAACTGGGCCTGATAGGAACATGAAGGTAAGCCTCTTTGAGATCCAGAGTAACCATCCAGTGATCTTTTCCCAACAGAGGTAAAAGCTGTTGTAAAGTCAGCATCTTGAACTTTGGAATGTCCAGGTAAGTGTTGAGGATAGATAAATCCAAAATTGGTCTCCACGTGTTTCCTTTCTTTGGAACTAGAAACAGGCGAGAATAAAATCCTAGGCCCACTTCTGACAGAGGAACTGGCTGTATAGCTCCTATTTGAAGAAGTAAAGAAATTTGTCTGTGAGCCTCTATCCTTTGCCGAGGAGGACGCCTGGCATGCCTTTGAAAGGAGGCATGGTATGGAAATAGAACTTGTAACCTCGGTTTATAATGTCCAATACCCATTTGTCCTGGGTGACTAAATGCCAATTTTGCTTGAAAAGAGCCAACTTTCCTCCCAAAGGAGCTGCCAGGCAAGAGGAACCTGGCAGCTGAAAATGCAGGTCATTGGGCCTGTTTACGAAAGGACTGGCCCCTGCCCTCACCAGCAGATTGAGCAGGCGAACTCCATTGTCTCGGCCTGAAGGTACTCTGAGCTCTGCCCCTACCACGCCTAGATCTACCCCTAGACTGAGAATCAGAAGAAGGGTACGTCCACCCCTTAGTAGGCCAAATTTCTACTAAACTTTGGAGGTTGTACCTGCAAAAAATCTTTAACAGTCTGCATAGACTTAGCCTTGTCTTCCATTTTCTTTAAGACTGACTCCACAGGAGGACCAAACAAAACTTCAGACTGCAAAGGGGCATCCAGAATTCTAGACTTAACATGCTCAGACAAATTCTGATCCTTAAGCCAGGCGTGCCTACGAATAACTGAACCAGTGGCAGCCACCCTAGAAGAAGCCTGTAAAGCATCAAAACCACATTGCAAAGAGTGCTTACCCACCTGTTCAGAAACATGCACTAAATCCTGCAATTCCTTACACTCTATGCCCTCTGCCAAAGCATCCACTTTAGATCTTAGCTGAGAAAGGAGGAAATTCTGATACTTCAACATATGAAACTGGCAGTTCAAAGCTCTCATTGCTAAAGTAGAAGAGGTATACACCTTCTTACCCCATCTATCCAAAGCTCTAGCTTCCTTATCCAGAGGAACCGGATTCTTAACAACAGAGGCTCTAACACCCTTAGGCCCCTGACTAATAGTTTCTGGGTCCGCCCTAGGACTCTTATACAGATATTTATGAGCCTCAGGCACCCTGTAATACCTGTCCGGTTTAACTGGGGCAGGAGGCACAGAATCTGGATTAAGGGAAGCTTCCGAGAAAACATCTGAAACAACATCCAAAACCGGAGGTATAGCTAAAGGTCTATGCTGTGGTAAAAACAAGAACTCCCTAAGCCTCTTCCGGGAATCAGAGTAATCCTGTCCTTCCCACTTAAAATGCTCCCTCATGGAATGGAGAGTTTCTGAAAATGAAAAATCCTCTGGAGGAGAAGCAGAAGGAGTGGAATCCTCTGCATCAGAATCAGAATAAGGAGGGAAATCTTGAATGTCCTCAGTAGAAGACTCTGAATCATCTGAGGCCTGCTCCAAACTTTCCAACTCTGGCTCCATCCTGGGCCTCTTATCAGGAGGGGGCACAGAACCTCTAATTAAAGTAATCAAATCCTCTGCCATTTTAAGCATGTGCTTTTTAGGCACAGACCCTGAAGAACCAGAACTGACACCAGAGGAAGGCAAAACAGACCTGCCCTTAGAAGGAGCCTTAGAAACAGTAGCAGAAGGCCTAACCACCTTAGGCATAGAAGGGAGAATAGTAACCTGAGAGGCCCCTTCAGCCTGGCCTGCCTCCTGAGAGGCCACATCTTGTAAAATCAAAGTTTCCCCCTGGGACTCAACAGAAACTTCAGCCGGATCCACCTGTTCAGCTGTAGCTTCTAAAGGTCCGGCGTCTGAAACGGATGAATCATCCTGCCTAGGCTTGAAAGATTTGTCTTTGCGCTTCTTAGTAGAAGCAGGCGTCGGAACATCCGACGGCATATTATAGTTACACCTCTTGCCAAAGACTAACCTAGCGCAATCTAACCTCCGTTTTATAGTGCGCTTATTAAACCTAGCACAAAACCGACACCCGACTACGTCGTGCTCCGGTCCCAAACAAGGAATACAAAGCGAGTGGTAATCCCTATGCGGTATCTGTTTCCCACAAGAAATACAATTATTCACTTTTTCTGACATCCGTAAGTAACTGAGGCAAGAAAAACAAAAATATTCCCCAACGGGGTACTTAGCCCAACTTGGTATCGGTCTGAAACTCCGAAAACGAAAAATTTCAGAACGCCGAACGGCAATTGCAACTCTGCTTCTGCATCGGACCATGCGGCAAAAAAGACTGAGGATATGACGTCGGTCATGCGCCTTTATACCCTGACGCTCTGATGTCAGATCTAGGCGCCCATGACCGACGTCAGCCTAATACTTTGGTATTCGGGCCGACCGAGGACAGCGGACTACCCATAAGTAAGGACTGCAGCAATGTGAGATGAAGAACATCTGGATCCTCATAGAATGACACCAGAAACTAAGCCAATTATTGAAGTCAATGACTTTCTGTTTATACTGTGGTATCATGTTAAGTGAGGGTAATATTTTGCTCATGGTTAGGGACATACTTGCCTGTGACATAATTAAAGAGCTCAATCAAGTCTCTCTTCATGTAGTGCAGGGAGCTATGTCTCAAATCGTTCACACCAATATGTACTATGAGTGAATCATAATGGTACTTGTTGAGAGACCTGACTGCCTGCGTGATCTGACGAATCTGGCACCAGAAAGGCAGCTGACTGTGACTTTCTCCTTGTTCAGCCTGGTGAGGGGGATGTCTTGTGTGTCTCACTATATAGTCTCCTATGACTAAGATATGGGTATGTGCATTGCCTTATGGGCTTTGATGGTGAGACACTTGTGTTTGTGTCATTATGTGTATGGTGTGTTTTGGGTGTTATGGTTGGTTTGGTATGTATGTGTTTTGGAGGTCTTAGGTAGACATTTTGCGAGTACCTCCGCATATGTTGGTCTATGTGTATGCTGTGTGTCTTGAGTAGGAGTTCTGGTAGGTGGGCTGACAACCCGCTCTGTAATGTTATCTATTGCACAAGAGAGCTGCGATTCCAATTCATAATTTTGGTGCATCTGTCACAAATGGTACAGGAATGATTTAGAAGAAGGGGGTTGTCAGTGTACATGAGGCAGTTGCTACACTGCCTCAGTAGATCCATATCAACCAGGCTGGTAGGAGAAAAGGAGGGAAACTGCCAGTTCATGGTCTTAGGAATAAATTTGGTCTGGCTATAACAGTTGAAGAGGGAATACAGCAGGGGCAGGTATTAGTAGGCTTAGGCATGAAGAGCTATGGCTTAGTAATATTTGCGAGGTTAGACAGCAATGCGCAAACAAGCACAAACTGGTTCAAACACAGGCTTTTTAAAGCAGAAAAACAAGAAACAGCCAAAGTTCAAATTATCCAATCAAAATGCACTAAAGAGAGCCCTGCAACAGTAACTCTAGCTAGATCAGTCCAAACTGTACCTTCCTCCCACAAGGGCACTGGGGGCCTCTCCAGACAAAAGATCAACTGTTGTACAAGCTCCAAAGGTCACAAACAGTACTAGATTCAGCAAAAACCTGAACCTAGTTTATGCTAGTGTTTTTCAAGTGCAGCAAGCAAGTAAAAAGAACAAAACAAGCAGATGAACAGTAATTACAGTTGTAAGAGGGATTCAATTAGCAGACAATCTAAAAATGCATAAAATACAGTTGCACAATTTAAACAAACAGATGTGCAGCAAATATTGTTTTAATCAGGAAGTGGAGAAAACAGCTGAAAATAAGTACTTATCTTTTGTCGTCTCTAAGCAAGTACTTGGATAACAAAGGAATTTGAGTTTATTAACGCTATGTTACAATATAAGGTGAATAATGAAGCCAGGCAAGACTAAGAAAGGAATATATGGACATGATGAATAAACAGAGAAAGGCAGTATTAACACAAAGTTATTTCAGGAATGATGCATTGAGCATGAGAATGTCAGCCCAAAAATTAAGACGGCAAAATGTGGAAAGGAATGTAGTAAAGATTTGGGATAAACAAACTGTATCCTCAGAAGCAGACCCATAAAAATGATTGGAAATTTTAAGAGATTACTATGACAACCTAAATAAAAAAGAAAAGAATGGGTGAAAGAGAAAAAAAAAAGCTAGAAATACTTTAATAAGATAACAGATTCCAAGGATAGATAGTAATATAGTGAAGGGTTAATGGCCACAACAACAAATTAAAAAATAATAATAATAAAGCTGCAAGGCATCAAAAAACAGATTGGATTCCTTATAGCCCTGGCAATCTAATGCAGACTTAGACAGCTAATAAGAAGCAGTTGGAGATCTTATATGAATTATTCAATAAAGTGCTGAGAGGAGGAGGAGGAGAGATTCCCCAGTCTTGGAGGAAGGTAGTGATAGTGCCTATTCTGAAGGAGAGTAAGGATCCAAAGAGTCTGGAATCCTTATAGACCAGTATCTATTTTAAGTCATGATTATAACGTATTTATGTCTATAATAGCAAAGAAATTAACAGGACATATCCCATATCTAATGCACCTAGCAAAGTTTGAGAATGCCTGGGATTGCAAAACATACTTATACAACAAAAGATGCTGCTTTATGAGGTGGATGCAAAACCAACTGGGTTTTGGAGAAAATAAAACGGGCATATAGAGAAATGGCAACATACTGTTGGAGGCTAAGACATAATGAACTCCATTTCGGGGATCAGGTAAAGCAAGGCGAAGAAATTAAAATACTAGAAAACATAAAGGGGGATTCCAACTTAAAAAAAAAAAAAAAAGAGTTCTGTACATGGGACTGGTTAGAATGTATGAATCAGAGCACAGGAGCCAAATGGGTGGAAAAAGCCCACAGTAGGTAATAGATAATTGAAATAAGGAAAATAAGTATCACTAACAAAAACATACGGAGTACAGCACACTGGATAAACTACTTCCTAGGGCAGGAAAAAGATCTAAGGAAGAAATGGAGTGGAAACTTAAGCAAATAAAAAAGAAACAGTGGAAAGAAATATACTCTGCTCTCAGGTATGCCACAAAAGTTTAGCAAGCTTGGAATACTTTCCTGAAAGTGCCTCCACATATATTTTGTTGTTGGAGGTGTAGGAATGATGATCAGGGAAATTGGTATCATTTTTATGGAATGTGAAGGGCTAACCAAATTTGAAGAACAATTTCAAAATTCCTTGGGACATATCTAGGGACCTGATTTGATGTTGGCAAGGTAACTTAAGCTGTTAGGCTGGAATCTTCAACTCACAATTCCAAGATACCGTCAAGCACTACTCACACTGTTTTTAAAAGTAGCTAGAATGGCTATTATGAGGAAATGGAGGAGAGAGGAGGAACCCACACTGGGTGATGTAAAAGTGATCATACAAAAAATAAAAAAAATATGGAAAAAAAGAGGGGAAACAGAGCAAGTTAATGAGTAAAATAAGGGAGCTTTGGGAGAAACGCAGAGGGAGGTTGAATGAAAAATAAACATTAACAAGGTCATTGTAAGCAACAGGTTGAGCTGCTCTGGACTGTATTAACAAATAAGGACCATGGACTCTAATTTATTAAACAAGAAAAAAAAAACAAGCTGGACAGGAATTGGTGTGAAAATTAGAGATGCATTACGTATGGCAATTGCCACAATTATACAAACTATTACTACTACATAAAAAATACAATATATATATTTGTGTATGTGAAAGGCATGAGGAAAGAGATGCAGGCCACCCTTAGCAAAGGAACAGAGGCTGTCAACTATTTCATCCTATAATGATATATACTGAATTCTCTAAAAAGACACCAGCAGTTAAGACAATAATCAAAGTCAATTATCATTTGTTTATATTGTAGTATCATTCTTGGTGATGGTAGAATACTGCTCAATACTGCTTTCATTCCCTTTCCAGATGTATATTCAAACAGTTTCATTATGTCCCTCTTCATACGACCCAAGGAAGTGCATCGCAAGTCATTCACTTCTACATGTGCAATGATCAGGTCCATGTGTGTATCTAAGGTGAAGAGACCTGAGGGTTTTAGTGACTTAACATACCCGAGCACCAGACAGGCAACTAGCCATTATTTTTTTGCCAGGTCTGGTGAGTGGAGCATCTGTGTGTCTAACTATGGAATCCATCTATAATTAGGACATTGCTAGATAAACTTGCTTGGTCTTGCCTTAAGGGCTGAGAAGTCAATCAATTCAAGGAAGAGATACAAACAATTAACAGACACTGAGGCAAAATTCACCACTTTTTTGTTTATATAAAATATTGAAAAATAAAAACAGTGCAGCCTGGGTTGTTTCTCTGATGAGAGTTCAATGCATGGCAAAGAGAACTGGAGAGGAAGCTGCTTTGCACAGCATTACGGGCAAAGAGCAAGGGCAAGTAGCTTGGAAAATCGCAGATGGCTAGCTAAATAAAGGCTTGCAGCTTTAGTCTTGACAAAAATGGAATGCCTCATCTCGCTCACATCCACAAACAGGTAATAAAAAGCCAAAATTCTATCACAGTAAAATAACTTCACAAGCCACACACTGAACATGTTGATTATAGCTTTCCCAGCCTGAAAGCTTGGCTAAATTCAGTTACTGGTCAGTATTTACACTGCCTGGATGCCAGCAAAGAAGAAATTTGGACAAAGTAATAGAAAATCAACCAGAAAAGGACAAGAAAATAGTCCATCTGGGAAGAGTCTTGCAGCTCTTCTGCAAAAAAGGAATTTAAGTTTCAGTTTTTGGTACATGAGACTGCTTATGGTAATGTAGAGAAAACACTAAAGGAAATAAATACAGTTGAATAACAAAAGGTTGGAAAAACAGAAGAAACTAGCTAGCTGGTTAGATGAACTGATAAAACTGCAAAAAATTGGAGGCTTTCATGAGAAACAGTTGAGAATGAAGCTTCTGAAGACTGCAGTTACAAATGTGGTAGAGTTAGAAGACTGAGCACGAAGAAAAAATGAGATTTTTGGCTGCACCAGAGAAAATGGAATTAACAGACTATTAATTTTAAGAAAGAACAAATAAGCAAGTGCAATAGTGTTCTACAGCAGGATATTAGCGAAGATACAACCATGCTTCCAAAAAGAAATGCTCCTTTCAAAGTTGTGGAAAAAAGAAAAACTATTAAAAATTGAGGACAACAGAATGTTTGTGGGGAAATTATTATTCACTGTACAACAGGCAGAAAAGCAAATTTACCCCAACAGTCAGGGAATGTTTTAATTGAAGTGGACGCCTACATTAATATACATGTTTAAGTTACTGCCAAAGGCTTTTTTAAATAAACAGGTTTGAAGAATAAGACAACTAATGGATGAAAGGCATTGAAAATAATAGTTCTCTTACATTTACAAGTCACTGGCCATTTTTCTACTAGAAAATGCTCTCAGTGTAAGACATGAAGACTACAGCTACAAACAATTAACAACAGAAGTCTGAACAGTTATGTTCTAAGTGAAGTTTACAGATTCTTTCAAGCAAAGTTACTAGTTGTGTTTTTTAATCGTTAAAAACTGCTTTTAATTAGAAGAGCTGTCTTGTAGGTGCAAACAATTAAACATGAGAGATAAACAACCAACAAGAAAGGATCCACCAAAAGTAGTTTAATAAAAGCTCTCTGACGTCTTGGCCACAGCCTTCAAGGAGTACCTTAATTAATCATGAGAGGTCTGAATGTTGCACCAAGAGAAATGTGAAGTACATTGTAATTAACATTAAACGTACAGTGGCAAGCAGTCACTGAAAAATAAATGAGGGTTCAAACTGTGGGAATTTAACAATTATCATTTACTCCAACATTACATAAACTGATCAAGTGTGAACTATCCTTACATTTCACTCCTCCTCCTGAATATTATTCTGTGGCAGTTGTTCCCACAAACTCATTTAGTTCTCCTTCCAGTTCTTTTATCTCCTTTACAATATTCCATTTACAGTTGTTTTAGACTTTGATTTTCATTTTCTAGTAATTGCTTTTTTGGCCTAAGCCTAGGCAATTCAGATCTCATCTTAACTCAAAATAATAATTTTGTGGAATCACTTGATCCCTAATATTTCTGAAAAAGTAATCTGTATGTTGTTGTTGTGTCTTTCGGCTTTTCCCGGTTAGGGGTCTCCACAGAGGAACTCCGGTCCGCTAATGATTGGCAGTAGATTTTTACGTGCTGAGTTGTCAGCCCTGACGCATAACCTTCAACGAAGGTACACCCATGTCACGCATGTCTCCACACAGAAAACGCTTTAACTGAGAATCGAACAGGACGTCTTACTGTGAGACGACAACGCTACCGTAGCACCACCACAGCAGCTGTCAACTTATTTATGGTCCATAAAACCATGCTCCCAGTTCTCTCTTTCTCTCTTTCCTGTTGTACCTTAAGCAATATATATCTTCCTGAGAAAAAAAATTCTGAAGCCTGGATATGGTATAAAATATATGTGTAAACACTTCATGCAAAACTCCTAAAACTTCTAGACTTTGTTGCACACCTGGGAGACATATAGGTATCCTCCCACTGTTCCTCTCTGTAGATTGTTTTTCAAGTTTCTCTTCCCAGTCTCTTCCAACGTCTTCAGATGGTTTTTGAGAGCTATCATGCAATATCCCTTTTTAACAACAACTTCCATTCTAGACAACTAAAAACTGAAACACAGCTGGTCTTTCATACAACATTCCCCTATCCCTTTTTCTGTGTCTAAACACTGTTATGAATTCCTGATAGGGAATACAGTCTGTACTCTGCAGTCCAAACTTCTGCTTGGCCTCATCACACATTATTACTTTTCCCTTCACAGTTAACTTGCTTACAATGTTTTGGTTCTTTTGCAAATTTTCTCCTGTAAATTCCAGTTCCTCTTGCATATTTTCTACACCTCTACTTGCAGTCATCCCTCTTAAAAATCTCTTTTTCTATTCCCATGTGGGTGTACTTCAAATAATACCTTCCAGCTACTTTATAAATATATTCTGCATGGTTAATGTTATTCTCCTGAAGGGCCTACAACCAAAATTCCTTCTTAAAACCACAATCCCCACATCCAATTTCATCATTATGTTTTTCTATTTTTGATTTGGAACCATCAGCTTGTGTTATGTACAATTCTCAACTATACCATTCAAAAGTTTGCTTTCAAAACAGGTGATCCTAAATTACTTTGTTCTATGGGAAGAAATGTATCCCACTTAACTCTTGCCTTCTTCCTTTCCCAAATAAAATTCATTCAACTATTTATTAATTTAAATAACTCCTCCTCTTGCCTTAATAATAATATACCTGACATGTCTATAACAAGTACAGTTGTGTTGGTATAACAGTTAAGGTGTTTACCTCCCAAACACAAGGTAAATAGTTTGATTCTCACCTTTGGGAAGGTGGCTAGGCTTAAAATGGGCCAAAAGGGCAGCTAACTTAGTACTTGCCTATGAACTAATGAACAGCAGATGTCCTCCTCTTCACTGTTGCAGTATTCCTTACAAAATGATCTCCTGCCAAGGATAGCCCATTATCTGGCCACTATACCAAAGTATTTAGTTTTTCAAGAGCTGTATGCCACACGCATGGGCCCCACGCAAGGTGTATGCCATAAGTGTGACAACAAATGCACACACTTCAGAAACAAGAAGTCTCAGGAGGAATCGAATGTCTCTAGGGACCGGGCGAATATTTGCGTCCAGCAAGGAGAACAGGTTAGAGGAGACAGGGCAGAAGGGAGGGAGTGAATACTTCAACAGCAAAGAGAAGGGCATCAACTGTTATGGTAAGATTTTACAGAACAGTACTATATCCTTCCATATCACTGTTGCAATATTCCTTATGTAAAGGAGAATACAGAAGCTCAAGGGGAAACCTGGGAGGAGGAAGGCAGAGAACAGCTCTCAAGAAACCCAGGCAGAATAGTCCTGGCAAAGTCAGCTCTAGCTCTGGAAATAACATCCAACATATAATGCTTAGCAAATGTACGGACAGAAGGTCAAGTAGCGGCCTCAAGGATGGAACCGATATCCAGCTCTTTTAAAAAAAAAAAAGCAACATATGGCAGAGTGAGCCTTTGCAGAAGAGGAAGGACATTTGCCAAGAAAAGAATAATAAAAATAAATGGTCTTAGAAATTCAGGAAGATATGGTTTAGTGAGAAACAGCGAAACCCAACAACCTGGGATGAAAAACAAAAAGTTGCTCAGATTTGTGAATAACTACAGTTTTATGCAAATATCTGTGCTGTCTATGCAAGTCCAAGGTGTGAAGAACCTTCTCACTGGCAGACTGTGGAGAAGGAAAAAAGAAAGGCAAAATAACAGACTGATTAAGAGACAACTCACTGACTACCTGGGGCATAAAAGAAGAATTAGTATGAAGAGACACCCTGTCCCTTTTGAAAACTAAGAAAGATAGGACAACCATGTGATCCCAAGTCCAGAATCCCTCTTGACCATACTAAGAGCCAAAAGAACAGTCTTCCACGTACAATGTTGTAAGGACGCTAAAGCAGCAGGCTGAAAAGGAGCTACAGTCCATTTTTCAAGAACAAAACTGAGGTCCCAGGAAGGTGGACTAGGCATCCTAAGAGGACAGACATGATGGACGCCTTTGAGAAACTGTTTGACCTCACATCTAAAGGCCAAAGGATAAGTCATGGGCAAACAAGTAGAAACTGCTTATAGGTGAGCTTTAACTGAAGAATATGCCAACCCAGCATGGAAGAGATCACACAAATAAGAGAACCAGAGGAACCTCTGCTGACGGAGAGAGAGGCACCAGACACAAAATCTCTTACATTTGAAAAAATACGATTTCCTGGTTGTGGGCTTTCTGGTCTCCTGCAGGACCAAAAGCCCATCCTTAGACAAAAAAGTGCATAAAAGGGACCAAAACCCTATCACGCACAGCATCAGCTGAAGAGTGGATAACTGAGGATCGATAAGAGACCCCTTTTCTTGTGCAAGAAGGTCCACCCAGTAAGGTACCTTATGTAATTGCCCCTGGCCAAGTGAGAAAGAAGGAGGAATCAGTTTTGTCTGAGTCAAAAGGGAGTCACCAACAAGACTTTGGGACAGTCCTGCCTGATCTTGTGCAAGACTCTGAGAAGCAGGGGAAGGCATATAGAATCATCCCCTTCCAAGGAAAAAACAGGGTGTCCACTTTCCAAATGAGAGTATTTGGGACTCTGGAACAGAAAAGAGGAAGTTGCCACGACAGGCAAAAAGATCTACCTCAGGAGTACCCCACCGATGGGCAATGTCTAGCAACACATCTCTGTGAAGCATCCATTCATCAGCTTGTGTGCCGGACCTGCTCAAAGAGTCTGCCACTAGATTGTGCTCTGAGGGAATGTAGACAGCCTAATGAGCCACTTGATAATGGACAGCTAGATCAAAACCTGAAGAGCTAGCCTGCAAAGTAGGAAGGATTTTGTATCCCCTTGCTTGCAGACATATATCACTGTAGTATTGTCTGTGAAAACTTTGAAGACTCTGGGATGAAAGAGGGTATGAAAAGCCTGAAGTGCTAGAAGCACAGCCCTCATCTCCTTGATGCTGATATCGTCCAACCTCTGATAAAGAGGCCAGAGACAGTACAGTTGTGTACACTTACCATAAATGTAGATGTTAGAGTGTATTCACTGTTGCAGTCATCACATTTGGGTTATCTGCTTGCAGTAGCCCTCAGTCGGCCTGATTATCAAAGTCTTGGGTCATGTGTCAGTTGCTGTCTCATCTTCCATAATGTCAGGTAGTCAGGGATATAAAGCATGCAGCCGACGCCATTACATCCGTTTTTCTTGCCCCGGATGTCAGGTGCCCCCATAATGGGAAGCAGTTAAATATATATACAAGGTTACACCTCCAACAAAAAAACAAATGCACCAAAAAGCTTTAAGCATAGTAAAAAGGAATAGAGGTATAGCCAAAAGAAGTCAGGGGGCTGGAGAGAGGGTAACCAGGACTGCAACATTGAATACACTCGAACATCTACATTTATGGTAAGTGTTCACAACTGTACTATGTTCTTGGTGTTTCACTGTTGCAGTCACTACATTTGGGTAGATTCCCAAAGCTAAGGATGGGAAGAGGAAATCAGATAGCATTAGGACCAGCTATAAGGCCCTGCAAGACTGCAGTGGCAAAGCCAGCTCTGGATTTAGAGAAAATTGGCAAATGGTAATGCTTGGTGAAAGTATGTACAGAACTCCAGGTAGCAGCTTCTAGGATGTCCCTGGTAGGGACACCTCTGAGAAAGGCTGTAGAGGTAGATGCAGCCCTGGTTGAATGTGGTCTTATCCCCTGTGGGATAGGTTTTCCATGGTGTTTATAGCAGAAATGAATGCAATGGCCTATCCATTTAGAAATGGTTTGCTTTGAAATGGCCTTCCCCTCTGCCCCTGCAGCAGGCAGCTGTTCGGATTTCCTGAGATATTTAATCCTGTCCAAGTAAAATCTAAGTTGTCTGTGCACATCCAAGGAGTGCAGTATCCATTCCCCTTTGTTCTGTGGATTAGAAAAGAATATTGGCAAATGAATGGACTGATTAAGAGCCACACTGGATACTGCCTTGGGCATGAAGGAGGGATTGGTCCTGAGGGACACCCTGTCCGCATGAAAGATGATGAAAGGCTCCACTGACAAAAGGGCCTGTAATTCAGACACCCTTCTTGCTGAAGTGATGGCTAAAAGGAAGGCTGTTTTCCAAGAAAGGAATCTCAACTCTGCATTTGCAGCTGGCTCAAAAGGAGGTAGAGTGAGTTTTTCCAATACAAAGTTAAGGTCCCAGGCTGGGGTTGGGGCTCTCCTGGGTGATCTTAAGTTTTTTGGCCCTCTGAGGAACTGCTTGAGCAGTGGATGGGAGAAGAGGGGTGGTTTTGTGTTGTAATGAGCTGAAATTGGCTTAGGCATGGATTTTGATGGAGGAAAAGGACAGGCCCTTGTGAAGCATCTCAGTTAGGTATTGAATGATCTGAGGTAAATTGGGTGCTCCTGTGCTCATCCCCTGAGTTTGGTTCCAGGAACAGAATCTTTTCCATTTTTTAGCATAAGATTTTCTAGTACAAGGCCTCCTTGCCTTCAGAATGACATCCAACACTTGCTTACTGAGGGATGGTAATAGAGAGATCAGGTAATTAGCCAGGCTGCCAGGTTCAGGGTTTGAAGCTGAGGGACAGCAGGGTAGGGGTCCGAGGCAGGTGCCATGGTGCCAGCAGTGACACACTACGCAAGAGAGGGTACCAGTGTTGGCGTGGCCAGTCTGGTGCAATCTGTACCATCTTTGGTTTGTCCTGTTTCATCTTTAGTAGTACCTTGGAAAGGAGAGGCAGAGGAGGAAAGGCACAAACTGATAGATTTTTCCAGCTGAAGGACAGGGCATCCACTTTCCAAGCTTGCTTGTGGGGAGTCTTTATGCAGAATTTGTCCAACTGGTAGCTCTGGGAGGAGGCAAACAGGTCCATCTCTGGGCTCCCCCATTTGTTTATCAACATGTTGAATGTCTTTGGTTCCAGTTTCCACTCGTGTGGGTCCATGAGATTTCTGCTTAGTTGGACTGCCAGTGTATTTAGCTTTCCTGGCAGGAATTGATCCTGTAGGTGCACTTGGTAGCTCAAGGCTGTGTTCCACAGAGCCATGGCTAGTCTGCAGAGATGGTATGAGTGGGTTCCCTCATGCTTGTTTATGTACCACGTAACAGTGGTGTTGTCCATCTTTACCATTAATTGCCCTGGAAGAATGTGGTCCTTGAAGGCTGCCAGAGCATTCTGTACAGCTAACATTTTTTTTGATTGATATGCAGGTGCATTTGACTTGGGTTCCATTTGCCCTGAATGCACTTCCCTGCCAAGTGAGCCCCCCATGCATAGTCTGATGTGTCTGTTGTTAGGGTTTGGGTGGCAGGGGGTTGAGTGAATGGCAGTACCTTGTTTTGGTGGCAGGCCTCTACACACCAAAGGAACTCTAACTGTAGGCAAAGTATGATAAGAATCATTGCTTCCAGATCCTGAGAATGTTGACACCATAGGCTTTTTAGATACCATTGTAGTTTCCTCATATGCAGTCTTGCATATGGAATTAGGAGAATGCAGGAGGCCATGAATCCCAAGGTTTGCAGTATTTGTCTTGCAGATAGCAGGGTCTTTGTGGCCATTAGTTTGAAGTAAGCTGTCAAATGAACTTGTTTCTCTGGCATGAGGAAAGCCATCTGGGAAGTTGTGTTCAAGCTTGCTCCCAGGAATACAATTTGTTGGCAGGGTACAAGATGTGATTTCTTTTCGTTTATGGTGTACCCCAGACAAGTTAGCACCTTTTGTACGAATGCCAGATAATTCAATAATATGTCCTAGCTTTCTGCCTGAATTAGACAATCGTCCAGATATGAATATATTTGAATATTTCTTTGCCTGCAAAATGCAATGACTGGAGTTAGACACTTTGTGAATACCCCGGACGCAGTAGAGAAGTCAAAGGGCGGTGCAGAGAACTGATAGTGCATGAAGCCTGTTTTGAAGCAGAGGTATCTTCTGCAAGATTCCCTGATTGGGATGTGCAGGAAGGTTTCCTTTAAATCCAGTGTTGCCAACCAGGCATCCTTGCCTAGCATAGGAAGCAACTGGTGAAGAGTTAGCATCTTGAATTTTGGGATCACCAAAAAAGTGTTTATTTATTTATTTATTTCAGTTTGATTACCGGGGAAGTCCACTGGGCCAGAAAGTGCCCATTTTCAGTGGAGGCCCGGGGAGAAAAGCTCCACAAAAAAAACACACAATAAGAGGTTACAAAAAGAAATTTCAAATACAGAGGTAAAAATACAAGTATGAATTCATGCAAAACAGGTATAGAAAAATAATAAATTGTCATTGTACAAGCAATGAGACAAAGTTGCAGGTTTTTACATTCAGAGCAATAGGAATCAATTGTCAAGAAATAGGCATCAGTGATTACTGGACAGTTGTGTTATATACATGCTAAGAGTTGAGAGAGAAATAGAAAGAACAGAAGGTGATGGAATAAGTTTGAGTAAGGTAAATAGAAAAGGAGAGGACGTAGTGAAGTTTGCATCAGGAGTTTAGTAGGCTCTATGGGGAAATGTATTTGTATTTATGTAGGGTGAAAGCAGGAGCATTTGCTTGGAGGATAGAAATGAGAAAAGTTGAGTTTTGAAAGATTCTGCAAGGTATTGTCCTAAGTGAGGGAGGAAGAGAGTTCCATTTTTTGCCTACTATGAAAGAGAGAAGGAGTTGGCCTGCAGGGCGTTTGGGTTTATGAATAGCGATGAAATTTTGATGTTCAGATCTCAGGATCTGGTTGGGATGTAAGGGGGAAGGATATTTGTTAGAGCTGGGCACTTATTAGGAAAAAATATTAATTTGTGAGGAGTGGTAAGTTGGAGGTAGTCGAGGTAGTTAGGGAGTTCCAGCCAGTTCAATGATTGTAGGGAGAGGCAGTGGTGAGTACAGGTTTTGGATTTGGTTGCGAATTTGGAGATTTTATTGTAGCAAGTTTCAAGTTTAGAGGTGAGGGAAGAAGACAGGTTGGTTAGAAGAGGGGCTCCATATAGTAAAGAAGGAAGGAGATAGGTAGTTGCTAAAGTATGCCTGGAGGAGTTGGAGAGAAAGCGGTTATTCCTGTAGAGCATACCAAGTTTTTGGTGGGTTTTTTTGATGTTTTGTTGTACGTGGATATCAAATTTGAGGTATTCATCTATGGTGATACCTAGGAGTTTTGCAGAAGGAACCACTTCTATGGCAGTGTTGTTTTGGCTAAGGACTTTGAAAGCATTTTTGTCGAAGGAGTAGGCCCTGGTGGGTGGGAAGAGAAGTATTTTAGATTTATTAGAGTTGAGAGAGAGATGATTGCAGTGCATCCAGTTCTCAGTAGTAGAAAAAGCTATTTGAGTTTTTGACAGTAATTCTGGCAAGTTGGCAGCGGAGCAAACTAAGGTGGAGTCATCAGCGTATTGGATAACTGTTGTGTCAGGGATGACAGAGTGAAGGTTATTTATGAAGATGTTGAAAAGCATGGGTCCAAGGATGGATCCCTGGGGAACACCGGTGGGAGTGGGCAGGAATGAGGAGGTAGAGTTATTCCATCTGACAGCTTGTGATCTGTCAGATAGGTAGCTGGAGAACCAGGAGAGGGTTTCAGGGGAAAGATGAAGGTTAGAGAGATGACAGAGTAGGTGATTGTGGAGATAGTGTCGAAGGCTTTAGAAAGATCTAGTAGTGTTGAGGATACTAGTAAGCCGGAGTCTCGGGCCCGATTTACTGCATCTAAGAAGGATAGTTTAGGATAGAGAGATCCAGGATAGGACGCCAGGAGTTGTCATTTCTGGGCAACATGAAAAGTCTAGAGTAGAAACCTTGTCCCCTTTCCTCTTCTGGGACAGTTTGAATAGCCCTTATACGTAAGAGAGAGAAAACTTGCTTTTGAGCCTCTGCCCACTGATTTGGGGGTAGAGCTGGCCAACCGTTTGGGGTTGGTAAAGTGTGGAAGTGGAATCTGTATCCTTAGGAAACTATATTTAAAACCAATTTGTCCTGAGTAATGAGTTCCCAGTTTTTTGCCTGCAGAGCAATCGTTCCCCCTAAAGGAGCAGTCAGTTGAGAAGGGCTTGGAAGTTTTAAAGTTAAGTCATCGAGACAGTTTACCATAGGGGGGAGTCTTACTACTCCCGGCTTTGGAAGTGGGAGCCCCCCACTGCTTAGTCCTGTGCATACCTTGGGACTGAAGCCTGGGTGCTCTGCTGGTTCTGGGTTTGGACTGAGAAGGCCTGGAAGAGGCAGGAAAGGACCAATTCATAGAGGGCCAATGCCTACTAAATCTTGGAGGCTGTACTTGCAGGAAATCTTTAACAGTTTGCATAGATTTAGCTTTTTCCTCCATCTTTTTAAGTACTTCTTCTGCTTTGTTGCCAAACAGGTGGTCCTGGTTTAAGGGAGTATCCAGCAATTTAGCTTTAACATGATTTGGCAAAGATTGTTCCTTAAGCCAAGCATGCCTTCTAAGTACAGCCCCAGTGATAGCAGCCCTGCAAGATGCCTGTAATGAATCAAAACCACATTGCAAAGTACGTTTTCCAACTTGTTCAGCAGAATGCATTAAATCCTGTAAATCCTTATTTTCAGCACAGTCAGGAATCAACGTAATTTTCTGTTTAAGCAATCCAATAATATGCTGCTGATACTTTAACATATGAAACTGGCAGTTTAAGGCCCTAATGGCCAAGGTTGCAGAAGTGTATACCTTCTTACCCCCATCTATCCAGCGCCCTGGAATCTCTATCAAAGGGGGTAGGACTTTTCGCAGTAGTAGCCTTAATGCCCTTGGGTCCCTGTGAAATAGTCGCAGGATCTGCAGTAGGATTTTTAAAGAGGAACTTATGAGAGTCAGGAACCCTGTAATATCTGTCTGGTTTTCTGGGAGCAAGAGGTAAGGAGTCAGGGGCCAAGCTAGAGTCTGAAAAGGCATCATCAACAATGCCCAGTACAGGGGGGATAGCTAAAGACCTGTGTTGGGGCAGGACTAAGGAATCCCTAAGCCTCTTTTTAGAATCCGAGTAATCCTGGCTTTCCCAGCAAAACTTCTCCCTAAGAGTATGCAAGGTTTCACCAAACGAGAAATCCTCTGGAGGGGAAGCAGAGGGAATAGAGTCCTCTGCATCAGAATCCTCATAGGTAGATAAGGGTAAATCCTGGTCATCAGAGGAAACAAATTTCAGAATCCTGATCAGAAGAATCATAATCAAATTCAGTCCTAGGTCTCTTAGAGGGGGAAGGTTGGCTTCCCTTGATTAAAGTAATAAGGTCTTCAGCCATTCTTATAATTTGTTTTTTAGGCATAGAGGCCTGACCATGCGGTCTGGGCGTCGGTTTTCTAGGCATGGATAGAGTTTTAGGCCTTGAAGAAAAAGATGGCGTCGGGTTAATATGCAAGTCAGTAGGCCTGAATACACCCTCAGAAGCCGGTGCCTGCACAGCGGTTTCGGACCCATCCAAGGTAGAGACATCCACAGGTTCCACAGCTGAAGCATCTCGCGGCATACCAGACTCCAAATGGGTCTCAGTAGAGGCCTGCGAATCTAAAGTAGTGTGTATCAGGGCCTGCGAAAGTGCCTCACTGAGTACCGGTGAACTGCCGACTAGCTTAAGAGAAGCGTCGTCGGCAGTTTTGGACCTAGGCAGCCTGTCTCTGTCTTTATCTTTGCGTTTTTTCGGAAAGTTGGTAGTCAGGTGGCTTACTGAAGCCATATCTGGGTAATTGAACAGAGTACCAAAATATTTAGAAGTGTAAATATACCGACGACTAATAGTTCGTTGTTTAAATAAGGCACAAAACCGACAGCGAGGTACGTCATGGTCAGGGCCTAGGCAAGGAATACAGTACGAATGAAAATCTTTATGAGGTATTTGCTTTCCACAAGAAATACAATTACTGACTTTTACTGACATCGGTTTACAGCAAAGTGTATGCCATAAGTGTGACAACAAATGCACACACTTCAGAAACAAGAAGTCTCAGGAGGAATCGAATGTCTCTAGGGACCGGGCGAATATTTGCGTCCAGCAAGGAGAACAGGTTAGAGGAGACAGGGCAGAAGGGAGGGAGTGAATACTTCAACAGCAAAGAGAAGGGCATCAACTGTTATGGTAAGATTTTACAGAACAGTACTATATCCTTCCATATCACTGTTGCAATATTCCTTATGTAAAGGAGAATACAGAAGCTCAAGGGGAAACCTGGGAGGAGGAAGGCAGAGAACAGCTCTCAAGAAACCCAGGCAGAATAGTCCTGGCAAAGTCAGCTCTAGCTCTGGAAATAACATCCAACATATAATGCTTAGCAAATGTACGGACAGAAGGTCAAGTAGCGGCCTCAAGGATGGAACCGATATCCAGCTCTTTTAAAAAAAAAAAGCAACATATGGCAGAGTGAGCCTTTGCAGAAGAGGAAGGACATTTGTCAAGAAAAGAATAATAAAAATAAATGGTCTTAGAAATTCAGGAAGATATGGTTTAGTGAGAAACAGCGAAACCCAACAACCTGGGATGAAAAACAAAAAGTTGCTCAGATTTGTGAATAACTACAGTTTTATGCAAATATCTGTGCTGTCTATGCAAGTCCAAGGTGTGAAGAACCTTCTCACTGGCAGACTGTGGAGAAGGAAAAAAGAAAGGCAAAATAACAGACTGATTAAGAGACAACTCACTGACTACCTGGGGCATAAAAGAAGAATTAGTATGAAGAGACACCCTGTCCCATTTGAAAACTAAGAAAGATAGGACAACCATGTGATCCCAAGTCCAGAATCCCTCTTGACCATACTAAGAGCCAAAAGAACAGTCTTCCACGTACAATGTTGTAAGGACGCTAAAGCAGCAGGCTGAAAAGGAGCTACAGCCCATTTTGCAAGAACAAAACTGAGGTCCCAGGAAGGTGGACTAGGCATCCTAAGAGGACAGACATGATGGACGCCTTTGAGAAACTGTTTGACCTCACATCTAAAGGCCAAAGGATAAGTCATGGGCAAACAAGTAGAAACTGCTTATAGGTGAGCTTTAACTGAAGAATATGCCAACCCAGCATGGAAGAGATCACACAAATAAGAGAACCAGAGGAACCTCTGCTGACGGAGAGAGAGGCACCAGACACAAAATCTCTTACATTTGAAAAAATACGATTTCCTGGTTGTGGGCTTTCTGGTCTCCTGCAGGACCAAAAGCCCATCCTTAGACAAAAAAGTGCATAAAAGGGACCAAAACCCTATCACGCACAGCATCAGCTGAAGAGTGGATAACTGAGGATCGATAAGAGACCCCTTTTCTTGTGCAAGAAGGTCCACCCAGTAAGGTACCTTGCGGTAATTGCCCCTGGCCAAGTGAGAAAGAAGGAGGAATCAGTTTTGTCTGAGTCAAAAGGGAGTCACCAACAAGAATTTGGGACAGTCCTGCCTGATCTTGTGCAAGACTCTGAGAAGCAGGGGAAGGCATATAGAATCATCCCCTTCCAAGGAAAAAACAGGGTGTCCACTTTCCAAATGAGAGTATTTGGGACTCTGGAACAGAAAAGAGGAAGTTGCCATGACAGGCAAAAAGATCTACCTCAGGAGTACCCCACCGATGGGCAATGTCTAGCAACACATCTCTGTGAAGCATCCATTCATCAGCTTGTGTGCCGGACCTGCTCAAAGAGTCTGCCACTAGATTGTGCTCTGAGGGAATGTAGACAGCCTAATGAGCCACTTGATAATGGACAGCTAGATCAAAACCTGAAGAGCTAGCCTGCAAAGTAGGAAGGATTTTGTAACCCCTTGCTTGCAGACATATATCACTGTAGTATTGTCTGTGAAAACTTTGAAGACTCTGGGATGAAAGAGGGTATGAAAAGCCTGAAGTGCTAGAAGCACAGCCCTCATCTCCTTGATGCTGATATCGTCCAACCTCTGATAAAGAGGCCAGAGACAGTACAGTTGTGTACACTTACCATAAATGTAGATGTTAGAGTGTATTCACTGTTGCAGTCATCACATTTGGGTTATCTGCTTGCAGTAGCCCTCAGTCGGCCTGATTATCAAAGTCTTGGGTCATGTGTCAGTTGCTGTCTCATCTTCCATAATGTCAGGTAGTCAGGGATATAAAGCATGCAGCCGACGCCATTACATCCGTTTTCTTGCCCCGGATGTCAGGTGCCCCATAATGGGAAGCAGTTAAATATATATACAAGGTTACACCTCCAACAAAAACAAATGCACCAAAAGCTTTAAGCATAGTAAAAGGAATAGAGGTATAGCCAAAAGAAGTCAGGGGGCTGGAGAGAGGGTAACCAGGACTGCAACATTGAATACACTCGAACATCTACATTTATGGTAAGTGTTCACAACTGTACTATGTTCTTGGTGTTTCACTGTTGCAGTCACTACATTTGGGTAGATTCCCAAAGCTAAGGATGGGAAGAGGAAATCAGATAGCATTAGGACCAGCTATAAGGCCCTGCAAGACTGCAGTGGCAAAGCCAGCTCTGGATTTAGAGAAAATTGGCAAATGGTAATGCTTGGTGAAAGTATGTACAGAACTCCAGGTAGCAGCTTCTAGGATGTCCCTGGTAGGGACACCTCTGAGAAAGGCTGTAGAGGTAGATGCAGCCCTGGTTGAATGTGGTCTTATCCCCTGTGGGATAGGTTTTCCATGGTGTTTATAGCAGAAATGAATGCAATGGCCTATCCATTTAGAAATGGTTTGCTTTGAAATGGCCTTGCCCTCTGCCCCTGCAGCAGGCAGCTGTTCGGATTTCCTGAGATATTTAATCCTGTCCAAGTAAAATCTAAGTTGTCTGTGCACATCCAAGGAGTGCAGTATCCATTCCCCTTTGTTCTGTGGATTAGAAAAGAATATTGGCAAATGAATGGACTGATTAAGAGCCACACTGGATACTGCCTTGGGCATGAAGGAGGGATTGGTCCTGAGGGACACCCTGTCCGCATGAAAGATGATGAAAGGCTCCACTGACAAAAGGGCCTGTAATTCAGACACCCTTCTTGCTGAAGTGATGGCTAAAAGGAAGGCTGTTTTCCAAGAAAGGAATCTCAACTCTGCATTTGCAGCTGGCTCAAAAGGAGGTAGAGTGAGTTTTTCCAATACAAAGTTAAGGTCCCAGGCTGGGGTTGGGGCTCTCCTGGGTGATCTTAAGTTTTTTGGCCCTCTGAGGAACTGCTTGAGCAGTGGATGGGAGAAGAGGGGTGGTTTGTGTTGTAATGAGCTGAAATTGGCTTAGGCATGGATTTTGATGGAGGAAAAGGACAGGCCCTTGTGAAGCATCTCAGTTAGGTATTGAATGATCTGAGGTAAATTGGGTGCTCCTGTGCTCATCCCCTGAGTTTGGTTCCAGGAACAGAATCTTTTCCATTTTTTAGCATAAGATTTTCTAGTACAAGGCCTCCTTGCCTCCAGAATGATCCAACACTTGCTTACTGAGGGATAGTAATGGAGAAATTAGCCAGGCTGCCAGGTTCAGGGTTTGAAGCTGAGGGACAGCAGGGTAGGGGTCCGAGGCAGGTGCCATGGTGCCAGCAGTGACACACTACGCAAGAGAGGGTACCAGTGTTGGCGTGGCCAGTCTGGTGCAATCTGTACCATCTTTGGTTTGTCCTGTTTCATCTTTAGTAGTACCTTGGAAAGGAGAGGCAGAGGAGGAAAGGCACAAACTGATAGATTTTTCCAGCTGAAGGACAGGGCATCCACTTTCCAAGCTTGCTTGTGGGGAGTCTTTATGCAGAATTTGTCCAACTGGTAGCTCTGGGAGGAGGCAAACAGGTCCATCTCTGGGCTCCCCCATTTGTTTATCAACATGTTGAATGTCTTTGGTTCCAGTTTCCACTCGTGTGGGTCCATGAGATTTCTGCTTAGTTCGTCTGCCAGTGTATTTAGCTTTCCTGGCAGGAATTGATCCTGTAGGTGCACTTGGTAGCTCAAGGCTGTGTTCCACAGAGCCATGGCTAGTCTGCAGAGATGGTATGAGTGGGTTCCCTCATGCTTGTTTATGTACCACGTAACAGTGGTGTTGTCCATCTTTACCATTAATTGCCCTGGAAGAATGTGGTCCTTGAAGGCTGCCAGAGCATTCTGTACAGCTAACATTTTTTTTGATTGATATGCAGGTGCATTTGACTTGGGTTCCATTTGCCCTGAATGCACTTCCCTGCCAAGTGAGCCCCCCATGCATAGTCTGATGTGTCTGTTGTTAGGGTTTGGGTGGCAGGGGGTTGAGTGAACGGCAGTACCTTGTTTTGGTGGCAGGCCTCTACACACCAAAGGAACTCTAACTGTAGGCAAAGTATGATAAGAATCATTGCTTCCAGATCCTGAGAATGTTGACACCATAGGCTTTTTAGATACCATTGTAGTTTCCTCATATGCAGTCTTGCATATGGAATTAGGAGAATGCAGGAGGCCATGAATCCCAAGGTTTGCAGTATTTGTCTTGCAGATAGCAGGGTCTTTGTGGCCATTAGTTTGAAGTAAGCTGTCAAATGAACTTGTTTCTCTGGCATGAGGAAAGCCATCTGGGAAGTTGTGTTCAAGCTTGCTCCCAGGAATACAATTTGTTGGCAGGGTACAAGATGTGATTTCTTTTCGTTTATGGTGTACCCCAGACAAGTTAGCACCTTTTGTACGAATGCCAGATAATTCAATAATATGTCCTAGCTTTCTGCCTGAATTAGACAATCGTCCAGATATGAATATATTTGAATATTTCTTTGCCTGCAAAATGCAATGACTGGAGTTAGACACTTTGTGAATACCCCGGACGCAGTAGAGAAGTCAAAGGGCGGTGCAGAGAACTGATAGTGCATGAAGCCTGTTTTGAAGCAGAGGTATCTTCTGCAAGATTCCCTGATTGGGATGTGCAGGAAGGTTTCCTTTAAATCCAGTGTTGCCAACCAGGCATCCTTGCCTAGCATAGGAAGCAACTGGTGAAGAGTTAGCATCTTGAATTTTGGGATCACCAAAAAAGTGTTTATTTATTTATTTATTTCAGTTTGATTACCGGGGAAGTCCACTGGGCTAGAAAGTGCCCATTTTCAGTGGAGGCCCGGGGAGAAAAGCTCCACAAAAAAAACACACAATAAGAGGTTACAAAAAGAAATTTCAAATACAGAGGTAAAAATACAAGTATGAATTCATGCAAAACAGGTATAGAAAAATAATAAATTGTCATTGTACAAGCAATGAGACAAAGTTGCAGGTTTTTACATTCAGAGCAATAGGAATCAATTGTCAAGAAATAGGCATCAGTGATTACTGGACAGTTGTGTTATATACATGCTAAGAGTTGAGAGAGAAATAGAAAGAACAGAAGGTGATGGAATAAGTTTGAGTAAGGTAAATAGAAAAGGAGAGGGCGTAGTGAAGTTTGCATCAGGAGTTTAGTAGGCTCTATGGGGAAATGTATTTGTATTTATGTAGGGTGAAAGCAGGAGCATTTGCGTTTGGAGGATAGAAATGAGAAAAGTTGAGTTTTGAAAGATTCTGGGTAAGGTATTGTCCTAAGTGAGGGAGGAAGAGAGTTCCATTTTTTGCCTACTATGAAAGAGAGAAGGAGTTGGCCTGCAGGGCGTTTGGGTTTATGAATAGCGATGAAATTTTGATGTTCAGATCTCAGGGATCTGGTTGGGATGTAAGGGGGAAGGATATTTGTTAGAGCTGGGCACTTATTAGGAAAAAATATTAATTTGTGAGGAGTGGTAAGTTGGAGGTAGTCGAGGTAGTTAGGGAGTTCCAGCCAGTTCAATGATTGTAGGGAGAGGCAGTGGTGAGTACAGGTTTTGGATTTGGTTGCGAATTTGGAGATTTTATTGTAGCAAGTTTCAAGTTTAGAGGTGAGGGAAGAAGACAGGTTGGTTAGAAGAGGGGCTCCATATAGTAAAGAAGGAAGGAGATAGGTAGTTGCTAAAGTATGCCTGGAGGAGTTGGAGAGAAAGTGGTTATTCCTGTAGAGCATACCAAGTTTTGGTGGGTTTTTTTGATGTTTTGTTGTACGTGGATATCAAATTTGAGGTATTCATCTATGGTGATACCTAGGAGTTTTGCAGAAGGAACCACTTCTATGGCAGTGTTGTTTTGGCTAAGGACTTTGAAAGCATTTTTGTCGAAGGAGTAGGCCCTGGTGGGTGGGAAGAGAAGTATTTTAGATTTATTAGAGTTGAGAGAGAGATGACTGCAGTGCATCCAGTTCTCAGTAGTAGAAAAAGCTATTTGAGTTTTGACAGTAATTCTGGCAAGTTGGCAGCGGAGCAAACTAAGGTGGAGTCATCAGCGTATTGGATAACTGTTGTGTCAGGGATGACAGAGTGAAGGTTATTTATGAAGATGTTGAAAATCATGGGTCCAAGGATGGATCCCTGGGGAACACCGTGGGAGTGGGCAGGAATGAGGAGGTAGAGTTATTCCATCTGACAGCTTGTGATCTGTCAGATAGGTAGCTGGAGAACCAGGAGAGGGTTTCAGGGGAAAGATGAAGGTTAGAGAGATGACAGAGTAGGTGATTGTGGAGATAGTGTCGAAGGCTTTAGAAAGATCTAGTAGTGTTGAGGATACTAGTAAGCCGGAGTCTCGGGCCCGATTTACTGCATCTAAGAAGGATAGTTTAGGATAGAGAGATCCAGGATAGGACGCCAGGAGTTGTCATTTCTGGGCAACATGAAAAGTCTAGAGTAGAAACCTTGTCCCCTTTCCTCTTCTGGGACAGTTTGAATAGCCCTTATACGTAAGAGAGAGAAAACTTGCTTTTGAGCCTCTGCCCACTGATTTGGGGGTAGAGCTGGCCAACCGTTTGGGGTTGGTAAAGTGTGGAAGTGGAATCTGTATCCTTAGGAAACTATATTTAAAACCAATTTGTCCTGAGTAATGAGTTCCCAGTTTTTTGCCTGCAGAGCAATCGTTCCCCCTAAAGGAGCAGTCAGTTGAGAAGGGCTTGGAAGTTTTAAAGTTAAGTCATCGAGACAGTTTACCATAGGGGGGAGTCTTACTACTCCCGGCTTTGGAAGTGGGAGCCCCCCACTGCTTAGTCCTGTGCATACCTTGGGACTGAAGCCTGGGTGCTCTGCTGGTTCTGGGTTTGGACTGAGAAGGCCTGGAAGAGGCAGGAAAGGACCAATTCATAGAGGGCCAATGCCTACTAAATCTTGGAGGCTGTACTTGCAGGAAATCTTTAACAGTTTGCATAGATTTAGCTTTTTCCTCCATCTTTTTAAGTACTTCTTCTGCTTTGTTGCCAAACAGGTGGTCCTGGTTTAAGGGAGTATCCAGCAATTTAGCTTTAACATGATTTGGCAAAGATTGTTCCTTAAGCCAAGCATGCCTTCTAAGTACAGCCCCAGTGATAGCAGCCCTGCAAGATGCCTGTAATGAATCAAAACCACATTGCAAAGTACGTTTTCCAACTTGTTCAGCAGAATGCATTAAATCCTGTAAATCCTTATTTTCAGCACAGTCAGGAATCAACGTAATTTTCTGTTTAAGCAATCCAAATAATATGCTGCTGATACTTTAACATATGAAACTGGCAGTTTAAGGCCCTAATGGCCAAGGTTGCAGAAGTGTATACCTTCTTACCCCCATCTATCCAGCGCCCTGGAATCTCTATCAAAGGGGGTAGGACTTTTCGCAGTAGTAGCCTTAATGCCCTTGGGTCCCTGTGAAATAGTCGCAGGATCTGCAGTAGGATTTTTAAAGAGGAACTTATGAGAGTCAGGAACCCTGTAATATCTGTCTGGTTTTCTGGGAGCAAGAGGTAAGGAGTCAGGGGCCAAGCTAGAGTCTGAAAAGGCATCATCAACAATGCCCAGTACAGGGGGGATAGCTAAAGACCTGTGTTGGGGCAGGACTAAGGAATCCCTAAGCCTCTTTTTAGAATCCGAGTAATCCTGGCTTTCCCAGCAAAACTTCTCCCTAAGAGTATGCAAGGTTTCACCAAACGAGAAATCCTCTGGAGGGGAAGCAGAGGGAATAGAGTCCTCTGCATCAGAATCCTCATAGGTAGATAAGGGTAAATCCTGGTCATCAGAGGAAACAAATTTCAGAATCATGATCAGAAGAATCATAATCAAATTCAGTCCTAGGTCTCTTAGAGGGGGAAGGTTGGCTTCCCTTGATTAAAGTAATAAGGTCTTCAGCCATTCTTATAATTTGTTTTTTAGGCATAGAGGCCTGACCATGCGGTCTGGGCGTCGGTTTTCTAGGCATGGATAGAGTTTTAGGCCTTGAAGAAAAAGATGGCGTCGGGTTAATATGCAAGTCAGTAGGCCTGAATACACCCTCAGAAGCCGGTGCCTGCACAGCGGTTTCGGACCCATCCAAGGTAGAGACATCCACAGGTTCCACAGTTGAAGCATCTCGCGGCATACCAGACTCCAAATGGGTCTCAGTAGAGGCCTGCGAATCTAAAGTAGTGGGTATCAGGGCCTGCGAAAGTGCCTCACTGAGTACCGGTGAACTGCCGACTAGCTTAAGAGAAGCGTCGTCGGCAGTTTTGGACCTAGGCAGCCTGTCTCTGTCTTTATCTTTGCGTTTTTTCGGAAAGTTGGTAGTCAGGTGGCTTACTGAAGCCATATCTGGGTAATTGAACAGAGTACCAAAATATTTAGAAGTGTAAATATACCGACGACTAATAGTTCGTTGTTTAAATAAGGCACAAAACCGACAGCGAGGTACGTCATGGTCAGGGCCTAGGCAAGGAATACAGTACGAATGAAAATCTTTATGAGGTATTTGCTTTCCACAAGAAATACAATTACTGACTTTTACTGACATCAGTTTACAGCAAAAAAGTTTCCCCAATGGGGTACTTAGCTTTAGTTGAAGACTTCAGTTCTGTAACTCGAAAACGAAAATTTCAGGAGTCGGCCGACCGGCACTTGCGAACTGCTTCTGCTTTGGGCACCACACGGCAAAAAAGACTGATGTAATGGTGTCGGCTGCATGCTTTATACCCCTGACTACCTGACGTCATGGAAGATGAGACAGCAACCAACGCAGGACGCAAGACTTTGATAATCAGACCGACTGAGGGGTACTGCAAGCATATAACCCAAATGTGATGACTGAAACATGAAGAACATCCTGAAGCTTAAGGGAGCCGAAGAAAACTCCCCATTTCCTGTCTGAGGCACCTGTAAACAGCTCTTGAGTCAGAACTGGAGACTGTAAAGAAAGACCCAGGTTGAGAAAATGTTGGTGAATCCACCAATAAAGTTTGAGCTTGAGACAAGGAAGGAAGGGAACTAAGAAGTCCAGTGGATGACAATATTGAGGCCACACTGACTTGAGGTACCACTGACGCTCTATCGTATGTAGCCTGGCCAGAGGCAGCATGAAAATGGTGGAAGCCATAGACCCGAGAATCCTGAGAAAGTTCCTGGCCGTGACTGAATATAGAGGAAGAAGAGACTGGAAAAAGGCAACCAGACACACAGCCTTGCGGGCAGGCAGAGATGCCAGCATGAGGATGATCTGGATCCTGCAACCAAGGAAAACATGATCCTGAGAAGGAGTCAAGACTGATTTTTAAAAGTTTCTCTTGAACCCTAGACTCTGCTACATAGAAACAGGAAACTGGAGATCCTAAAGCAAAGAGTTGGGGGGAGGAGCCTGAATAAGCAGACCATCTATACAATGAAAAATCTGAATTCCTCAAACCCTACAAAGCAATGACAGGAGCAAGGCATTTGGTGAATACCCTTGGGGCTGTAGAGAGGCCAAACGGCAAAGCAGAGAACTGAAAATGCAAGGAAGACACAAAAACAAAAATTTCCTTAACAAGGAATGGATGTGGATGTGTAGGTATGCATCCTTGAGATCCAGAGACACCAGAAATTCCTGGAGTAGAAGAGGAGGAAATAACATCTGCAGAAACAACATCCAAAAGGAAGAAATCTTGAGGAAGGTGTCCCGCCTGGAAAGATCCAGAATTCACCTCCATTAGCCCTACTTTTGTAGGACCAAAACCAACCTGGAATAAAACCCCTTCCCTTCCAGGACTTGAATGTTGCCCTGAGACAAAACAGTGTGAAAGACCTCTGGGAAAAGTGGGAACTGTTCTCAAGGAGGCTAAGGAATGCCTACAAAGAGAGGAAGGGACTTCCAAACCATAAAATACCCCTAATGGATAATGAACAGAAACCAAGAGTCTAAAGTGATCTGAAGGCAATTTGGAAGAGAGGGGAAAGATGGAGGGCCAAGTGAACCTGTCTGAGGGAAGGAGGAAGCAAACTGTCAAGCAGAACCTGGCTTGTCCTGGAAAGCAGGTTTTTGGGTGGCAGAAGTCCAAGTGACTTAGCAGGAATCTTAAGCATAGAACCCTTCTTGACTTTGGGAGGAGGGCAACACTGTCTACAAACAAATGTAGACCTGGAGGGATAATTCCTCTGAAATTTGGAAATGGGAGAAACAAAGATATGTTTCAACTCCTGCAGAGCTTTGCCCTTGTCCTGAAGTGACTTGAAAAGCTCAGTAGCAGCAGTACCAAACAGATTTTTATGATCTAAAAGGGCATCCATGAGTTTGGCCTTAATGACATCAGTCAGAGCTTGAAGATGAAGCCAAAAATAACTCCTTATAAGTGAACCAAAGGCAGCCGCCCTGGAAGAGGCATCAGCTGCATTGTAGCTGCATTTGATTGAGTCGCAGGCCACTTGAGAAGCACAACCTAGCAGTGAAAAGCCCAAAGCCTTCCCTCAGAGTCAGGAAGGTCAGAAATCACATTAGAAACGTAAAACATACTTGGTCATGTAAGTCTGGTAGATAATGGTCCTAAAGAATAAGGTGGCAGCAGAGTAAACTTTCATGCCCAGCCTTTCCATAACCCTACTACCCTTATCAGAAGGCAACAGCTTGGTAGAGGGCAGTAATTTGGATGGTTTGTCAGATAATACTCTCACTACTGTGTTAACAGAAGGGCATTTATAAAGAAATTTGCACTCTTCAGGCATGTTTTAGAACTTATCTGGCTTCTTGGGTGCAAGAGGCTGACACAGTCAGGGAATGTAGACACTGCCAAGAAAGTATCCAGAAATGCAGCAAGAACAGGAGAAACAGCAGATGGCTTGGTACACTCCATCTACAGCACCTCATAGTATCTTTTCTGAATCTCAGAGACTTGAGAACAGTCCCACTTAAAGTGTAATCCATCATACGGGCAATGGTATTCCCAAAGGAGAGCTCCTCTATGTGGAATCTGAACTTATGGAGTCCTCCCCTGAACCACAGTCCAAGGTGGAAAGGATTCGGGAAGAATAAGCCAAAGCTTCTTTCCCAGAGTCCAGATCCTTGTATGAGGATTCCAATTCCCTAGGCCTTTTTAGTGGAGAGGAAGACCACGGAGGAGCAGGAACAGAGACCCCTTGAGGAAAATTCAAGGCCATCAAAGCATTAAATAAACTCAGAGTAAAATCCTGAAGTTCATGTTGGGGATCTTTAACAAAAGAAGAAATGTGCTTTGCTTTCCGTTTCTTTTCCTGCAGGATGTCTGCTCAAAACATCCTTGGAGGGTCAGGCCCTTGGCAAGACTCATTAATGGTCGTAGGAATCTCCTCCCTAAGATCTGAGCAATCTCCCTTGATCCTTTGGAAATAATCACCAGAGATTCCCCCTCAAAGTCAGGTAAAGGTGTTTGAAAGGCCTTGGAGGATGTATGAAAAGTTGGATCCATGCTGGCCTCCACTGGGGTCATGGCAGTGGAATCCGAAGCAACCACAAGATAGTCCTCAGGGCTTTCACCAGCCTTGAGAGAGATGTCCGGGAAGGATGGAGAGTATACAGATAAGACCTACGTTTTTTTTTACTTCTTGGCAGATGGCTGACACTCTGGATGGGAGGAGTCTGTCACAGCACCCTGTGCCAACAATTTAAGATGTTGGTTCTCTATGTATATAGATACGGAGGAGAGTTGACTATGTAGGTTCTTAGGCATAAATACCTGGCAGATACACCATTGCATATGATTGTGGGAAGCACCAAAACAAAGAGACACCGGTCATGAAGTCTTTATGGGGAATCTGCCTCCCACACTGACATTTTCCCCTTTCTGGATATTATGAACCCAACAACAGCAAAAAAAAAAAAAAAAAATAGAAGAAAGAGAAGAAACCCCAATGGGACATTTTTCTGAAAACATTGTTTGGCAAGTAGCACAGCCAACATGCGTTCAGACCAATGTCTAACAATGCCGTTTGGACCGGCGGCAAAGAAGTTCCAAGTGTGCCCGTCCAGGCATCACCTCTATGCCCCACTCCATGTACGGTTAGCATACGTATGATGTACAATGCTTATAAGTACTAAAGGCTTGGGTATACTGGCTGGATATTGAGCTATTCTTGGCAGGACATCCCTTAAGTAAAGAATACTGCAACAGTGATATGGAAGGAAATCTGCCCATACTGAGATATCCTGTAAAGCAGTAAGTATAGAGCAAATACCTTGTACACTGACAAGCTTAGAGCAGCTTGTCTGCACATCAAGTGACAATACTGTTAAATAAATTTAGCATTTTATAGCCTAGTCTGCCTCTACCCCCCCCCCCCAAAAAAAAAGTATCCTTAATAGCCTTCTGTTAACTCCCATATGCCACATCCTTGCAGCTCACTAATTAGGTGGACAACATTGGATATCCAGTTCCCTAATTTCTCTGCCACCAGCCTGGTGGGTATGGGAATCTTGAGACAATGTATCAATTTTTACGTGTTTACTGACAGTCACATAATCCTTAAAGTAACAGATACAGTATGCAAGCGGTATACATACATACTGCCACTGGTGGCTACTCTCTCATATAGACGCACACATCAGGTTGTCAAAACCACACACACAGCACATAATGCACACACAGGCCAACATAACAAAAGGCACTTAAATACAATCTTCCTAAACAAAAAAAATAAAAAAAACAAGGCCTCCAAGAACAACCATCAGCAAAGATTATCCTCAAACTCTGCCAAATATTGCTGTGAGTGAAAGTTTGGTGTGTTTTTGATTTATTTAAATTTGTATTGCTTCACTGCCTTCTTCTATTTTGTGGTAAATTTTGTACCCTGTGTTTTACCCTGTGTTACTTGTATTCTGCTTTTAATTGCGTGTTTAAACTAGGACAGTCCACAGTTGTCTCTCTTGTGAGAAACCCAGAAATTAAATTTCCTCAACTGCCTCTCTAGTTCATAGCTTCATAGACTGTTACCAGGCTAATGACCCAGGGGGCCTTTCTAAGCCTAACCAAGTTTTCTCAAAAGAATAATGGCATCCTGTATCTAAATAAGACATTGAGGGCCAGGCATTTATTCTCAAAAGAATAATGGCTTCCTGTATCTAAAAAAGACATTGAGGGCCAGGCATTTATAAGCTAATTCTCTCCATAAGGGACATGGGTGCCAGGCCTGGTGTAAATTTTCTACTCCCCATCCATTGGTCTAGGTTACTTTTAAATTGGGTAATAGATGAACTCAGCTTCACGTGGATGGCGTCACCCGTTTATTTGTAATATAAACAATAAGAAGGCTTGGGGTTTCGTTTAGATGGTTTAATACATAGAAACAGATCAGGATGGATAGCAGCATCGTTAAATGCAAGCAAACTAGTTAACAGACAGACCTTACATACATACATGTTCACATCTCAACAGCTAACTACAAAATGGCATGCAGACTTGCATGTGCTCAGTATTTATACACTTGCGCAAGCCCTTGGACAATTTCTTAAAGGTATATACACACATTGATCTACATCCTACCTCTTAAAAAATATTACCCTTTAAGCAAAACAATAGCACAGATAGGTATGATTACTATGTACATCAGAAACAAAACACAATGTTCACGTCCCGGTTGCTTCATATCTTGTTACAGGGTTTAGAGATTTGACCATATCTCGTAACATAACAGCTGGGACTAAATTTAGCAACAGGGACAGTCTGCGGTACACAACTCGTATCAGGAACTTCCGGATTTGTCATAGGAACAGGAATGTCCTCTGGAACTTCCTCTGGAATTGGAACACTGGACAACTCACTCTGAGATAAAGAATCTTTCTCACAGGCTATCTGCTGTGGTATACACTCAAATACTGGTAGTAAATGTTACTGATTCCGCCTAAAGATTTCTTCTTCTGTTTTCACAATGTACGATCTCAGCTCTGGACCAATATTCTTCACAACACCAATCCGATCATAACCTTTGGACGTTTGCATTCTTACCACTTCTCCCTTTCTTAATGGATTGAGCAGTTTACTGGTCTTATAGTAGTAGACTTCTGGGTTAGGCAGTTTTTCACCAGATTGGCTTTTACTGATCTGTTGTTCTTGACACATGCAACCAACAGTTGACTACTGGTCAGTAATGTGATTCTGGTTTGTCTTGACAGAAGTCTCTGAGTAGGTGAACCAAGATGTTTATCACGACGAACATTTCTGAGATTCAAGCAAACATCAGTATTATCTCATTTTGACTTCTCAAATAATTGTTTTGCACTTTGCACTGCGCACTTTGCCAAACCATTTGACTGTGGGTAATCTGGACTACTTGTGACATGAGTAAAGTATCATTCTTCTGCAGTCCAACTTCTGGCTTGTGAACTGCGTGCCATTGTTAGAAATAACTGGGTGTGGACTCCCATAAATAGCAAAATTACATTGCATCTTAGTAATGACAGTACTGGATGCTAAGTTAGGAAGCAAGTCAATCTCGAACCAATTGGATTAAGAGTCTACTAACACCAAATAATGTTTACCACTCCACTTAAAGATGTCTGTGGCTACTGCTGACCAAGGTAGCTCCAGAATCTGGTTAAGCTGAAGTGGTTCCTTCTGTTGATGTGGCTTTGTACTATTACATACAGAACAAGAAGAAAGTGCTCTCGTAATGTCTTGTGACATAGAAGGCCAAAATACAAGTCCTCTTGCCCTTCTTTTGTTAAATTCAGTTCCTGGGTGACCATAATGCAAGATAGTAATGTACTCTTGTTGGAAAGACTTTGGAACAATTACTTTAGGACCTTTCATAATGATACCTTTGTCAACCAAAATCTCATCGCTGTATGGAAAACAAGGTTGCACTTCTTGAGGTAAACTAGATTGCTTTGACAGCCATCCTTGATTGATAAAGTGGTTAAGCCTTTGTAAAACTGGATCTGTAGCTGTGTGATCTCTCAGCTCATCAAGATGTGCGAAAGAAAGATTACGCACTTCCATAACTTCAAAATCATCAATCGAATGAGAATCTTGACCGTTATTCTGTTCAGTGATACTTCTGGGCGATCTGGATAATGTATCAGCAAGATAAAGAAGTTTGCCTTTCTTGTAGACAAGATTGAAATTGTACTTTTGCAATCTCAGCATCATGCGTTGCAGTCTGTCTGGAGCTGAATGCATTGGCTTAATCAGGATAGTGACTAATGGTTGCTGGTCTGTTTCGATCTGGATAGGTCTACCATAAACATAATCAGGGAACTTTGAACAAGCAAACACACTCACCAAAAGCTCTTCCTCAATCTAGGCATACTGCTGTTGAGTTTGGGTAAGACTTCTCGATGCATAGGGAACAGGTTGTTTCTCTTGTAGAATGACTGCACCAAGTCCAAATTTCAAAGCACCACAAGAAAGTGTAACTGGCTTGTGAATATCAAAGTATTTGAGCATTGGTGGACTAGCAATTCTCTGTTTCAGGACATCAAATGCTCTTTGGTGTTGCTCTAACCAAGACCAGGATACATCTTTACATGTCAGCTCTCTCAGTGGCACTGAAAGTTGGCTCAAGTCTGGAATGAACTTGCCTAGGTAGTTGACCATTCCAAGAAAACGTTGCAGGGCTTGAAAATTGTCTGGAGCTGGCATCTTGAGAATGGCTGATTGCTTTGAAGGATCTGGCCATAGGCCTGTACTTGTAAATAAATGACCAACATAAGGAGCTTCTTGTAGCTTGAATTTGCATTTGTGTGGGTCGAGCTTAAGATTCACTTGACGTGCCCTTCTTTCTGAGGTTTCTGTCATGTTCAGCTTCATCACTCCTACTAATATGTTGTCTACTATGATACCACAAGGATACCCAGAAAAAAATTGCTCCATTGCACGTTGAAAGACTTCACTTGCAGAATTTATCCCAAATGGCATTCTCAAAAATCTGTACCTGCCAAACAGAGTATTAAAAGTAGTGAGAAAAGAGGATTTTCTGTCAAGCTAAATTTGCCAAACTGAACTTGTTGCATCTAAGACAGAAAAAAAACCTGGCATTTGGCATTAAGGGTGCAATTTCTTCAACTGTGCACATTGGATAATGAGGTCTTTTTAATGCTTTGTTCAAATATCATGGATTAATACATATTCTGATGTCGTCTGAGCTTTTCTTATGAGCTACTACCATGGAAGATACCCATTCAATTGGAGTTTCAACTGGACAAATCACACCTTGTTGCACCATTTTATCTAACTCGGCTTTAACTCTGTCCAGCATGGCTACTGGAAATTTACGTGGTAGGCTGATAACTGGACTGACCTCTGGGTCTAAACTTCATGGAGTACACAACTGGAAGTTTGCCTAATTTGTCTTGGAACAGATCAGCAGAGGTATAAAAAATGCGCTGGGCAAAATTAGAGTAGTGGTTTTTCACGCTAACATGATAGACGTTTGTTAAATGAAAGTAGTCCCATTTTCAAAAAGTGTCTGTGCCCTAATAATGACTGGACATGCCTCTTGATCACATAAAATAAGTTGCAGCTCCTTCCAGTAGAGTAACATGAAAGCACTACTAAGCTTTCACTTTGAATTTCTTCACTTCCATAAGCAACAAGTTTTGCACACCTTGCCAAATCAAGCCTTTCACTTTTACACACTCTAGCAAATGTTTCTGCAGACATAACATTGCACTTGGAACCTGTGTCAACTTTGAGCTCAATGGGTTTGCCATTTATCCGAACAGTTCAAAATACTTCATTCTTTGCCCTTAAATCAACTCCATTGACCATTTCATGAAGCACCGACACACCATCAACATAAAGGGTAGAGATGCCACTATCTAACTGATCAACTCGTTTTTTAAAATGTTCCCTTTTACTTTAAGAATGTGGGTATTTTGATTTACAAAATCTTTTGAAATGATTCCATTTACTGCATTTGTTACATTGTTGACCAAAAGCTAAACATTTTTCCCTTTTAGATTCATGATTACCACCACAATTACGACAGCTGGCAATGAAACTAGGTTGGGGCCCATGCTTGCTGACTCACTCTTATGCTTCATTGAGACTGTGCAAAGTCCAGAATTTGCTGGAAAGCTCTGGGGTTTACCAGTGAATGCTGCAGGGGTTACAGCTGCCATGTGCTTGCGCCTGTTTCTCTTAATAATGTGCTGCACACTATCAACATGAGCTTTATCACTGTGCCTCCTAGAGTTGCTCTCATTCGTAAGCATATTTGTGTGCTTTTCTGTGAGCTCATATATCTGACGAATCTCAATGGCCTTAGTCAAAGTTAAATCACTGTCACAAAGCAAAATCTTTATCACAGCATCATCTTTTATACCACACACAGATTTGTCCTTCATCAACTCACTCCCTTAAGTCACCAAATCTGCACGTTTTAGCTTTATTTCTCAGGTCGGTTATATATGCTGTAAAAGTTCCACCAGGCTTTTGATCCCTTGTGTAAAATAAGTGCCTTTCCATTGTAATATTTGTCTGGGGGTTACACATTTCTCTAAATTTAGTTTTTTTTAGCACTAAGGGTCCTCCCTTGACTCAGCAGGTACAACCACATGAAGGTTTTCCCCCTCTCCAGCATAAACAGTAGGGGTAGACACAAATGAATGTTCCCTTTCTATGGCTCCTGACCTAGCTAAATTAAGTAGAATAAATGCCTTTGTACGATCATCTTTATCAGAAAATGCAGCCTGTATGAAAATATCATACTCTTGCTGAAACACTCTCCAGTTCTCAGTAATATTACTGTCAAACACAAGTGCACTGGGTTTTCGAAATCCATCTGCTATGCCCACAAAGTATACACAAACACAATGAAAATATGGCTCTTGTACTTACATATGAACAAACTGTTCTATGAGCTTGTAACAACATCCAAATACACAATAAACTCTTTGAAACACTTTAGTTTGTGAAATATGCCTTGCAATGGCTGTACTTTGCGAAATACTCCCTGTAATGGCTGCACTTTGCAAAATATCTTTACTGTAACACTGCACAGACAAACACTTTATACACTTCTGATAACTCTGATATCTTTGCTTAATATGAAAATACATATGCTTCGTGAAAATGCAGTTATTCCCCCTTATTTTATTCATTTTATGCAATACGGACTTTATTTCAAACATTTTCCATAATAATTTGAATATTTTTATCAATATAATACATATCAGTTTATGCAAATGTTATGTAGAATGTTCTGTATGCCCCGTTTCATATTATATGAAACGAAATAGTGCTGAGCAAGTTTTAATACCTGAAATTCGCTTCTGATCTGTGTTGTGAAGTTTGGACATTTTTTAGGATGATCCACTTGTCTATATTTCACAAGCATCTGGACAAGTGCCTTAAATTGTTTTCGCCAAGCCTTTTCTAGCTTCATGCCCTTTTCTGGTGCCTGTCCTTTTAGATATGCCACTTCTGACACCATGTCCTTTTAGACATGCCACTTCTGACACCATGTCACTCGTTCGTCTCTAATATAAGTAATAAGAAGGCTTGGGGTTTCATTTAGATGCTTTAGTACATAGAAACACATCATGATGGGTAGCAGCATCTTTAAATACGAACAAACTAGTTAACAGACGGATCTTACATACATACATACATGTTCACATTTCAACATCTAACTACAAAATGACAGTCAGACTTGCACGTGATCAGTATTTATATACTTGTGCAAACCCATGGATAGCTTTTTAAAGGTATATAAACATGATCTACAGATGGAAAGGCTGTTCCATGGTACAGTCAGTCTCTGGGACACATCTGTTTTTCCAACTTGTTTTGTTTAAATCACAGACAAAATTCAGGTCCTTGTACCTTGTATTTCTGGTACTGTTTGACTTATGAATATGCAGGAAATGTTTCAAGTGTGGGGTTTGTGGATGCCTTGTAAGCCACGCATACATCATCCTAAAACAATATATAGGGCACTGTGTAAAAGGGAAATGGAAAGGGCTTTAAAGTACTCTGTCAAAGGCAGGCTTATTACAACTTGAAGTATTTTTGTAAGGAACCACCAAGGTTTTTCTAGTTACTGCATATGCCTGATCAGGTATATACCGAAGGCAGCATGTACTCTATGACTGGTCTGATAAGAGCACAGTATAGTGGGATAATGACCTCTTTGGACCTAGATGCTATGCCCTTACTTATAAGCTGCACAACATAAAAGGATTTCCTCACTACTGTGACCACATGGTGGTCAAAGGTAAGGCTACTGTCTACTTGTATACCCAGATCCCTGACCACTGCGTTGACTGTTAGGGGTGTATTATCAACAATAGTAATTAGCCAGGATGGTTGACTTCCCAAAGGGTACAGTTATGCATTTCTTAGCAATGAGGTACCATGGATTTGGTACCAATTGTTAGTCAGAGATAGCCCTTCTTGAAGAATGCTAGTGTCTGCAGGGGAGTCAATGATAACTCCCAGCTTGTAATCATCTGCAAACTTAGTCAGCAATAAACCTTCAGCATTTGATTCCACTTCAGAGAAACAGATACCAAAAAGGAATGGGCCCAATACCATGCCTTGGGGCACTCTGCTACTGACTTGCCTCTTGGTGGAGGTGGCCTCACCTATTTTGACCTCCTGGGTCCTATCAGTGAGCCAGTTACCTATCCAGCAGGTGATAAAAGGGTTTACACCTAACTGAGTGAGCTTGTATATAATGTCCGAGTGTGGTACTGTATCAAAAGCCTTGGCCAGGTCGAGGTAAGCTGTGTGCACAGTCTTGCCCTCATCCATTACTTTAATGGCCCTCTCAAAAACGTCCACCAGATTTAATAGGCATGACTTTCCTTTAACCAAGTCGAACTGTGATGGGTCCAGTGTTTGCGGGTTACTTATCTCCTCGCTTATATCCATGATGATTTTTTCTGTAGCCTTACATATGAGACAGGTCAGACTTATGGGGCTGTAGTTACCTGGATCAGTGTTTGGACCTTTTTTGTACAGGAAAATCAATGCAGCCATATTCCATTCCTTGGTCACAAAACCTAACTGTAAGCTCCCATTGAAAAATGATTCAAGTGGATCACAGAGGTGTTTCGGGGCTCACTGATGCAGTGCTTTTGGCCTTGGAAAATGCAATGAAGACCTTTTCCCAATTAATGGTTAAATAATTTATGGTGTGCAATATTTCCTTTGGACTATCACGGGGGATTGGGAGGAGAAATTTGAGCTGAACCTGTCAGCCAAAAGGTTGTCAATGGCCTGTGGTTCAGTGTGGTAATGCCATTTGCAATATGTTCTGTGCATTGTTGCATATTTCCGTTGAAGTTACAGACATAGCTGTAGAAAGCTTTGTGGTTGTCCTTTGCCTGAGAAACTATTTACTCTTCAAATTTAGCCTTTGAAGTATTAATTAACCCTCTTAGCTGCCTGTTTAGATGGTCATTTTTTTAGTATGTTGGGCTTTGTTCCTTCTAAGTTTAGTCAAGATTTATTTTCCTTTTCTGTATAACCGATTGATACTATGATTCCACCAGGGTGGCTTGTCTTTTTTTTTTAAACAAGAAACATCTTTATTAAATTGTCATGTATGACATAGCCCATGTTACATTTATATAAATAAAAATAAACCATAGAAATACAATCTCATTTACAAACATTACACATTCCAAACCATGCCTACACAACTGTAGCTGCAAACATTATACATCACTTTTAACATGTCCAGTCATTGTTAGTCAGCCATTGCACAGCTCATTCAAAGCCTGCCTTCTTTTAAACCTCATTCCTCCTCTGCATGTATTGATCCCACATTTCCCATTTAACAGAACAGAAAGAAAGTTGATCCATGTTAAGAAGCATGGTAGAGCCTGTGAGTGCTGTCTGGTTTTGCCTTATCTTTATAGCTCTCCCAGCTGGGAAAACACTTGAATGTTTTAAGAAAACATTTTCTCCAAGCCATTTCTCTTTATCAGATTGTCTGCTAGTGATATGAGAACCAGATACAAGGACTAGTTACTAGAGAAAAGACCTTATAATATTCAATATTCATTTTCATTTACTTGCTTTGTGTTAAAACTTGTTACTATATAAATCTAATGGCTTTATCCCAGTCATTCCCCTATGCAAGAATGAGAAAAAGCACACTAAGTTTTCTTTTGTCATGCTGTTTTAACCAGATCCCCTCCTTTTTTTAACATTGCAGTGCCTACATTTCTTAAAACTGAACAAAAGAAAGAGAGAAGGGAGAAAGAAAAAAACAAATAAACAGAAGGACCTATTTACATTAGTATCTCCATTACACTTACAATAACTGAAAAAAAAACTTTACTTTGTAACATGCAGAGAATATCACGCACCACTTAAGTAATACTAGTAAGAAAACATTTGTTTTACTTACAGTTAACTTTCTCCCTCTTCTTCCCCTCTCCTGAATATTTTTCCTGACATTAATGACATGAAGTAGGATATATGCTTTAGAGTCCCCTACACGTTTAACCAAATCCAAAAAAGTCCAATATTTCCAGATTTTCTTGTTTTATTCCTGCTCGTCTCAATCTCCCTAACCCTGTCTCTGCTTCATCTCTAGTGCACTCTCGATTCTTCTAGTCAACTCCTGTGCTTTTTTCCCTCTCTCAAGCATTTTCTGTAGAAACACTGGGAACGGTTTCACTGGCACAGTTTCTCTATGCTCTTTATTACCAGAAGGCCAAGAAGTAGAATCTTTTTCTGTTTCACAGCTCAGTTTTTTGTTGGACAAACTTTTGTATTTCTTCCTTGGCATGTACTTCATCAAAAAATATTTTTGTTCCTCCAGGGAAAATATTTTGAAGATACTTGGGTACAGCAGTTTGAATCTTACACCTGCTTCTTGGCATTCCCTATATAATGGAATAAATGTATTCCTCTTCTGCCTGGTGTACGAGTAGTTATTCTCCACAAACACTGCTGTCTCTCACTTTTAGTACTTTGTCCTTCTGCCACAGTCTTGTCAAAATCAACTACTTCTACTTGCAAGACTGCATTTTTGCTATAAAAAGGTTTAGGTTGTTTTCTCATAGCCAGGTTTGGAGCGTACACACGATGTGCCCTTTCAATTAACAATTCTTGTTGTGGAATAGCAGTCCAGTTGTTTATTTGTACTTTCATGAAATTAATACAGTCCGTTCCTTCCAGTTTCTCAGGTACAGCAGAAAATCTCAGGTTTTCTCTACATGCTCTGTCCTCTAATTCTATTATTTTTTGAAACATCTATTCTTTGCCGTCTCGTATTCAGCCAGCCTTTTCTTCATTTTGACCTCTGAGTTTTGCAGTTTTATCATCTCATCTGAGCATCTGTTTAAAGCTTCTTCTATTTTTTCCAGCCTTTTAGAGTTTGAGTTGATATACTCCATTAGTGTTTCATTTATTTTAGTCAGGTCGGTATGCAATTGCTTTATACTTTCCTCATGGTTACTGGAAGTCACATCAGGAGCTTCCATTTCTTTTTGCTGAACAGATACAGTACTTTTCCCAGTCAGTGTTTTTTCATCACCTTTTGTAGCCGATTTTCCTTCAGTCCTCAATTTCTTTTTTCCTGGCATCGAGACAGTGCCCTTAGTAGTTAGTGAAATTTTCTCCGAAATCTAGCTCCACTGGCTTTCTCTGCTAAGTTTCTGTTTTCACACTGGCAGAACCAGAATTAAGCAGTTAATCAATGTGCAGCCATCTTGGAAGCTGTCATCTTTTGAGTTTGTCTTATTCTTAATATAAGTGTGTACAGTTCACTCTACAGTTATCTATACGGATATAGAAAGATTTTCTAAATAGCTCAGCATATGCTTGGATTTACTGGGTTTAGGAGTGCTTGGAATTTAGCGAAAGTGTCACTTAGTAGAGAAATGTTAGCTTTGGAATAGTTCCTGAAGATTTGTGGTTCCAATGGGTCAGATCTGATGAGCAAGGACATTACACTGGGTGAGGAACATCTCTCCCCATGTCTGTGCGTACAAGGTCAAGGACGTTTATACCCCTGGCAGGAGAATGGACCAACTGTTCCAGGATGTTGGTATTAGTGAAGTTTAGGAATCACTGGGCTTATGCATAAGAAGTGGTGTAGGATTCCCAATCTAAAGAGGGGTAGTTGAGATTCCCCATGAAGATCATATTGGGTTGAACTGTGAGGGACTCTAGCATCTTGAAATAGGTTTTATGGGTTTCCTGGGACATGGAGGAGGACCTGTAGGTTGCAAGGATATGGTGCGAGACCCGTTTTATAATGAGTTGCACATGTACGAATTTTGGATGCGAGGTTGGTTAAAATATAAACTGACTCCTCCATATTTAGCTTCCTCCTGTACAGTAACCAGTCTAAAGTTGTGAAAGAAATTATAACCTTGTACCACTGGGGTACTCTCTATGAATTTAAACCACATCTCCATTACTACACAGATTTCTATACTAGCCAGGGATAAGTAGGGCTTGCAGGGAGTAGAGTTTCTTATTAAGACTTCTAGCATTAACAGTACCACCTTCAAATACTCCTTCCTATGGTCAGCTGAGTCGGGAGGTTTATCAGTTTGGCATGGTCAAGAAAGGGACTATGGGTGGGTGAAAACAGTTTTTGACAATATCTAAAAGCCTAGACGGATAAGTGCAGACCATTTCTGGCAAAGCGGTGTGGTCTGTCAACCATGTCCTCCCAGGCCATTAAAATTGTACCCCCTTGGACTTACACCAGAAGTTAAGCCATTTGTTAAAATCAATCATTTTCTTTTACTAACGTGGCATCATCCTTGGAAAAGGTAGTATGCTGCTCAGCACTAGGCTCATAACCACCATAATCACCAAGCTCAGTCATGACTTTCTTTATGCAATCAAGGGAGGTACATCAGAGGTCATTAACACTCACATGAACTCTGACAGAGTCATACTAGTACCTGTGGTTCAATGACCTGACTGCCTGTGTGATTTGATGGATCCTAGCCCAGGAAAGACAGCTAACCATGACTCTCTCCTTACTCAGTCTGGTGAGGGGGACATCAGCGTGGCTCACTACAGAATCACCAATGACAAGAAAATTTGGTTGAGCTCTGGTCTGCCTTAAGGGCTTAGCAGTAGAGTCATTGGATACATTGTTACTATGAACAGCACTGGGTGGTGTTTTAACCGAGTGTTTACGTGACGGCTGAAGGACCTTTTTTGGATTGTGCTATGTAGGAGGTCATAGTGTTTTAGGAAGGCAACCTCCAAGTGCCTCAGCATAAGTAGTTTTATGTGTATGGCCTTTACCCTGTGCAGCAGGAGTAGTGCAAGTGTCACTGACAACCTCTATAGGATTAGTTTTGGTTGTATGAGAGAGGTTTGCCTCTAGTGTTAAAATGTATTTATACCTCTCACACACTGTATCTGTTTTATTAAGAATAAGTGGGTTGTCAACGTACATGAGGCAATTGCTACAATGCCTCAGAATACAAATTTTAACCAGACTGGCAACACAGAGTCGTGAAATGCACATCCAAGGCTGCTGATGTACTAGGGAGGAATGAGGGAAATTTAAATATTGAATACATCAATAACACAAGGAACTTGATGAGCAATGTTCAACTATGTGCAAACTAGATGCTCTAGTATTTAAAAAATCTGTCTGGACAGTAAGGGCATTTTAAGGGAAATTTAGACTGCAAGAGATCAGTGTCCATACAGACTACAAGGGACAACTGCACTGTGAGAGGTCAGCAAATATACAGATGACTGCTGCACAAAGAGCAGCAGTTCTAACTGAAGACTGTAAAAATGGTCAAAAGTTTCAGACATTTAACACAGAAATATTCAATTAATGCAACTGTGACAAGACAATGCAAAAAAACAAGTGCCGGAACAGTGGATTTGATAATACAAGTCTAAGCTTAGCAGAGACCAGCAAGACTCCTTCTCAAGTAGCATGGTTGCCAAACATCACCAAATGCCTCGGAGCTTGTGTTATGAGCCAAGCATTGTGCAACTGTGACACTTAAACAGCTGTGTAGATTTGATAAAAAAAAACACAAACAAGGTCATTAATCAAAAAATATGCACTCTTCTTTACACAATCCCATCACGGAAAATCACTCAAGTCCCTTCTACTCTCAAAGTGGAACCCAGGCAGTTTTTACTAAAGACTGTAAAATAAGTCTTAAAGTGCTGATATTCAACACAGACACATCCAATTAATGCAGTAAAAAAAAAGAAAGTGCCAAAACAATGTCTATGGTAATGTAAGTCATGGATTTTGCAGAGTTTAGCAGAAAGCAGCAGCATTCTTTTTCTCAAGTACCGTAGTCGCCAATATCTCAGGCAGAGAGATTCAAATTTTCAACAAGCTAGCCCTCTAGCCAATCAAATAAAAGTACAATAGTATTTACATCAGCAATTCCCAACTCAGAAGGCTGTAAGCTACCTCTTCTGCCACAAGAGTGTAGACCACAAGCTTCGCAATATAAGATACGTAGTTTGGAGCCCAAGAGATTAAACCAGAACCAAGAGGCTTAGAATAACAGTGACAATGTAATCAGGCTACTAACAAGCAGTAGTAAATGAAACGGACTTTATTTAGCTTTTTGTGGCATGCTCTTAAAGTAGGAATAAGCACAAATAGCAGCTGAATAACATGCATTTTTTATTTTTTTTAAGTGGGAAGGTAGTAAACAGAAAATAATTTAACTTTAAGAGACTAAATGGTGGTGGTGGCGGGGTCCCAGTTATCTCTCAGTGATCAGTACAATGAAATGATAAGATAAGACTGGGAGGAGTATCCACATTCAGATTTATAGTGAGGGAGGGCAAGCAAAAGCCCCAAATTTAAAACCATAACAAAAGTAGGAGGTACAAATCACATGTCGACAGAGATCAGCAATACTTTTCTTTTTTTTTTTTTTTTTTAACAGGAAACATCTTTTATTAAATTATCATTTATGACATAGGCAATCATATATTTACATGAATGAAAAATCATACTGACATAATTTTAGTTACAAAAATGATACAACACAAACCATATTGACATAATTTTAGTTACAAACATTATACAGCACTTATCCACTTATCCAATCATTGTCAAACATTAAATAACTCATTCAAACCTTGTTTGTCCTCTACATGCATTGTTCCCATAATTCCCACTTTTTCTATGTAATTTGCTCCTTCCCTTTTCTAAGGATCCCAATTACAATTGTTTTATCTCTGTTACTATATTCATTACTTCTAGTACAGTTTGTTTAGGCTTTGCTTTCCATTTTCTAGTAATTGCTTCTTTGGCAGCCACCATAATTAGACTCAGCAAGGCCTTACTATATCTAGGCAATTCCAATTCTGTATCACAGCTAAAAAAATATTTCCTTGGTTACATCAATTTGCTCATCCAGTATCTTTGATAGAGTAGTCTGCAGGGAATCTTTAAAGTCTGCCAACTCATTACACTCCCAGAAAATATGTTCCCAATTACCTCTTTCTTTCTCAAACCTCCAATATTTGCTGTCTGCCTGAGGAAAAATTATTTGGAGCCTACTTTGGGTATAGAAATACTTATGTAAACACTTCCAAGCAAAGATTCTAGATATTCTAGTCTTTGTCACATATTTGGGAGACATACTTATGTTCTCCATTGTTTCTTTGTGAATTGCTTATGCAGTCTCTCTTCCCAATCCTTTCTAAGCTTCCCTGATTGCTTTTTATAGTTATCATGCAATATTTTATATGCTCTTCTAATTATTCCTTTTTTTTTTACAACAGCTTCTGTTCTAGATTCTACTAAAAACTCTACCAGTGCTGTTCTTTTGCTTAGGATCCTCCTATTTCTTTCTTTGCCTATACTCTGATATCAGTCCTTAATAATGAAGGCAATCTCTTACCTGCAGTCCAAATAACTTATTGTCCTCTTCCCTTTCTATTACCTCTCTCTCTTTAGTTATTTGTTCCCAGTACCTTGGTTCTTTTGCCAGTTTTCTCCTATCAATTCTAGCCCCCTTTTGCCTATTTTCTGTATCCCTAGTTACAGTTATCCCTATCGGCAGAATCTCCTTTCTCCATTCCCATGTTAGCTTAGGTCTTAGAATACTTTATTTTATAAATATAACATTCTGTATGGTTATTGTTATCCTCCACAAAGATCTGCATCCAAAATCCCAGTCTCTTTTTTCTTGAGCTTCTCCCCCGTTTTATCATCCCCTTCCATTTTGAATTATAGGTTTCTGCTTGTGTATGCATAGGGGCCTTAACTGTGTAGCTCTGAAATACCACTTCAAATCGGTTAATCCCAAACTGCCTTGTACTATTAGAAGAATCAGTTTATCCCACTTGACTTTTGCAGTTTTCCTCCCAGATAAAATCCTTCAGCTCATTATTAACTGCGATCCACAACTTCTTCTCTAGTTGATAAAAATATGCCTGACCTGTGTATAAAACTAAAGGGACTAAAAACATTTTAACTGCTTGTATCTTGCTATCCATATTCATATAACAGAGCTTCCAGTTTCTCACTTTTTGTATTACCTTTTGTTTAGTCTCTTCCCACATAACTGCCACATCAGAATCCTTTTTAATCCATACTCCTAAGTACATATTTTATGTCCCCAGGAACATGGATATCGCTGAACCAATTTGCGTGTGGGTACATAATTTACAGCTATTACCTTTGTTTTAGCTTCATTAATTTTGTATCCTGAAAAGATGTGAAACAGCTAAAAAATGTTCCACAACACTGAAATGTCCTTTTCTGGTTTTATCAGGTATAGAATAATATCATCTGCAAATACAACCAGCTTTTCTTGACTATCAAACCAATTATATCCTTGAATTTCTGAGTCTCTTATTTTCTTTGTCAATGGTTCTAAAAACAGTGCAAATAACAAAGGGGAAAGACAACACTCCTGGCTGCTTCCTCTGATCAAACAGAAATTATGAGAGAGGAACCCACCCACTTTAATTTTCACCTCCAATCCCTCATACATCCTCCTAATCAATAATTTTATCAGGGAATACACATGCTTCCATTGCCCTGCTTGTAAACTCCCAGCTTACACTGTGAAATGCTTTCTCTGCATTAAGACCCAATAACAACAGTGGTATTTTCTTACATTCAGCTTCCCTCTGGATCATCAGTGTTCTGTTAATGTCGTCAATGTTTGCCTCCTCTCCACAAAACTACACTGATCCACGTCTATCAATCGTGGCATCATCTTTTCTATTTTTTAGCCATTATAGGCATAAACACTTTACAATCATGGTTTAAGATTGAAATGGGACTGTATAAAGCTGGATCGGATAGGTATTTACCCTCTTTACGTATTACATTCACCACCACTTTCTTCCAGGAAATTGGTGCTTCGCCTCCTCTTAAAATACTGTTAAACAAAACCTTCCACATCTTTATCAGTTTTACCCCTCCTAGATTCCAAACTTTCACAGGAATCCCATTCCTGTTGATTGGTTATACATCACCATTTTTATCTCATCTCCTCTTATCCTAACTATTAGTAATTGAGCCTTATCTACCTCTAACATTGGCATATTTAATTCTTCCATAAGCATTTCCATTTGTACCTTTTCTTGATTTCCATATTTCTCTGCTTCACACAGAATTTCATAAAATTTCCAAATTATTTCTAGTACCTCTACTGGATCTCTCGTGATGTTCACTGTTATAGGGTCCCTAAGCTTGGCAACACCCCTTTCTACTTTCTGTTGCCTGAGGCATTGCACTAAAAGTTTTTGTGTTGTGGCATAACAGCAATTTTTCTAAACTCATGCATATTACTAAGATAATCCTTATCCTGCTTAGCACTCTGCAATTGCTCCTCTAGACAGTAACACAAACTCTGACCACCGGGTAGCTATGGTAGTGAGAAAATCCTTTTGTGTGGCTCACCTTAAAAGTAAAGGAATGGTATCAAGGTCAAAGGAAGTCAGAATGCCACTGCACTCAGCCCTCATTAGGCCTATACTCATTCACTGTGCTCCCTTCTGCATGTACCTAATGAGGCATGTACACCAACTGGAGAGGCCCCAGAGGTTTCTCACTAAAAAAATGCAAAGTGTAAGACGCATGTCTTCTGTGGACGAAGTAAAGCCCTATCCCTTTACTCTGTCTCATATTGTTTATTAAGAGGTAACTTATGCCTGACCTACAAGACATTCTCTGATACACCCTTGATGAAAATGTTACACATTTGCAAAAAAAATTATACAAGGGTTACATGTCCATGGACCTGAATCTTAGTTGCGACTCTAACAGAATGTGCTGGAGAGACAGATTTGTACCCCAAAGGCTACCTCGTCTATAGAATAAACATCTCATTTTTGTAAAACAAAGTCCCTCACTCTCTTCAAAAAATTTGGATAAATGGATGGGGAACTGTAAATATATTCCCAGAGTACCACCCATGACTGTTATGGACAGAGGCAGTCTGTAAAATGACTCATGGCGCCAACACCCAAAGACCCACTACCTACCCTGATACTACCCCATCCCATATCTGCGGAATTAAAATATAATACTGACATATCCTTAGTATTATTAGCTAGATTTACAAAGGCTTGTATGTCATTAGCTTAGTAATAACCTATCAACAGTCCAGATTAACTTTTTTTTTTCATATCATCCACTATATTACCACTTTTGATGCATGGCTTATACACCTTTAACACCAAAATTTTAATTTATGGTCAGAAACCATATAATTGACAATTTTTGCCATAGCATCAGTGAGCTTGTAATATCATATATATATATATATATATATATATATATATATATATATATATATATATATATATATATATATGTTCAGTAATTCTCTCTAAATTTTCTGTTCATCTTACCAACATAAAAAATGGTTACATATCTGGCAAGCTGTTGCATATACAACATTAGTATTATTACAATCAGCACAGCCGTATAATTTAAAATTCTCCTTCATAACTGGATGCTCAGATATTGATACTATTAAAATATAAGAACAATAATTACAATTGTAATATGAAAAGGTAACCTTTTTATGTATCTTACTCTCTGTCGTTTTAAATTCATTTTTATTGTCAAAAATTACTTTAAGGCTGGAGAATTCTTAAAAGGAAAAGTATGGGTAGATCCAGATACTTTTCTTGCTTTATCATTCACCATGACAACGGGCTGATTATGTTTAATAACATATACATATATGTGTAGTATTTGTAAAAAAATGTTAAAGCTATTCTAACAAACTGAAGTACGTTTAGAAGCAACATTAGCAGTTTGTTGTTTGTCACCAAAATATGGAGCTACAATAGGTGTTTCTCTGCAGTAATACTTCTAAAAATACTTTCTCTACAATATTTTTGTGATGGCCTTTAACTATAAAATCTTGTGAAAACTGCTGTATTATACCATGACCCCCCCCAAAACGTGCACGCTGATTGGCCAGCGTGCACATTGTAAATAGAGTTATACTAATGGAAAAAGGTCCGGTTGCCCGGACTTTTTTCCATTAGTATAACTCTACTTTTAAAACACTGTCTCTCTATGTTAAATGGGTTTAACATAGCGAGACAGCTTTAAAATAAGCAGCGGAGATCTCCGTTGCTTATTTTAAACTGTCTCGCTATGCTAAACCCATTTAACATAGCAGACAGGTTTTAAAAAAAGCAACGGAGAAAGCAAGATCTCTGTTGCTTTTTTACTGTTTAAGCTATGTTAAATGGGTTCAACATGGCGAGACAGTTTTAAAATAAGCAACGGACATCTCCGTTGCTTATTTTAAACTGTCTCGCTATGTTAAACCCACTTAACATAGCTTAACATAAAAAGCAACGGAGATCTTGCTTTCTCCGTTTTTGCTACCAACTCTGATGTACTGCGCGGCGCGCGGTACATCAGAACTACCGGATGCCAGACATCTGCGGAAGGGCAGTAAACAGGCATTATACTATGCCATTATTTAAGAAAAGTAATAGTTTTTTCTTAAATAATGTCATGTATAATAGCAATAACCCACTTCTGGGTGTGGGTAATGCTGTATTTACCCGCGGTTGGCTTTGTTTGGTCCTCGGGCCACCGGGACCAAACCACGCCAACCGTGGGTAAATCCAGCATTACCCACACCCAGGCGTGGGTTATTGCTATAATATCTCATCCACATCATTATCATGACTTGTAAGTCATGAAGCTCTCAAAAACTGACTTTTTAATGTATTATAAATACTATTCCTTGCTACGTACGTATTCTTACATTTTTTCTTCAATCTAATGTTACCAACTATATTTTTAAAAATAATAACATCAAGAAAATTCATATTAGTTTCAGAAACTTGTGTAGACAATTCTAAGCAAGTAGTAGACTCAGACAAATAATTAACAAATTGTTCAAGAATCTCTAATGCTCCATTCCAAATAAAAATATATCCTGTACAAAACGTGTGTAATACTTCACAAAATCAACAAAATAATGAGATAAAAACAGATTCCTTCTCCTATGATAAAAAAAACATATTGACATAACTATTGGAACATGAGGTGCCTACAGCTACTCCTTTTTCTGAATAAAAAGCTATTAAAGATAAATATATTATTCTCTAAAACTTTAAACTGCCTCGAAATATTTACACCACTGAAATGTCACAAAGTAATATCATCTGCATCTAAAGCTAACTTTTCATTACCATATCATTTATATCTTTGAATTTGTTAGGCTATTTTCTTTGCCAGTGGTTCTAAACATAAAGCAAACAAAGGAGAAATAGGACACCCTTGCCTTATTCTTCTATTCAAACACAGCTTGTCAGAGAAGAAGCCTCCCACCTTAACTGTTGCCTCTGTTCCTTCATGTGTCTTCTTTAATAACCCCATTACTCTATTAGGGAATGCAAATGCTGCCATTGCCATACTTGAAAGCCAGGCTGACTCAATCAAATAAATGCTTTAGCTGCATCAAAACCCAACAGTAGCATTTTCTTACATCTTGCTTCCCTCTAGCTCATTGTTTTATTAATGCTGTCAAATGTATGTATCGCTCTAGAAAACCACACTGATCCATAGCTATCAATTTTGGCAACACCTCTGATTCTTTTAGCTTCCTTACACATAAAGACTTTATAACCATGGCTTACAGTTATGGTTTTATTTTGGGTCCCCTCATTTTTTGGATTGGTTGTATTTGTAAAATTATATTCTTGAAACAGCAGAAAGTATTCTATGAACTAAGCAAACACTGAAAAGAAAAAACAGTTTGCCAACAGGAATGACTGCAATATAGAAAAAAAAAGGCTAGAGGGGGCTGGAATTTACTGGAGAAAATTAGCAAAGGAATTAAAATACTGAAAGCAAAAAACTAGACAGGGAGGCTAATGGGGTGGGATAAGGCTGAGCAGAAGTCTGGACTGCAGGTTAGAGACTGCCTTGCCTACCAGGGATTAATATCAGAGTACAGGCATAGAGAACGGTATAGAGGAAATGCTAGGTTAACGACCATCTCTGGTATAAATTTTTGTGGAGTGCAGAACAAAAGCTGTGGTTAAAAATTAATAATTAGCAAGCTATATAAATGCTGCATAATAACTACATGAATTGATCAGAGGAGGTAACAAAAGAGTGGGAAGAAAATGGAAAGGCAATTTACAAAGGAAAATTGGGAGAACATGTGGGCTCCCAAATATGGAAGAAAGTCCAAAAGGTTTGACATTTGTTTGGAAGTATTTGCATTGGTATTTTATACCCCAAGCAGTATTTAGAGAGTTGACTGGGAACATGGAAGTGTAATGCATATTTTAAAACCTCACTACCGATTACTTTATCAGAAATGTTGCAGGAACAAATGGTTTTAACTGTGCAAATATTTTTTCAGCTGGGACACACATTAGAATTGCCCAGACATAATGCCTTACTAAGTTTAATGCTACTGGCTGCCAAAAAAGCAGTTACTAGAAAATGTAAATCAAAATCTAAACCAACTGCAACTAAGTACCAAATACTGTAAAAGAGAATTAACTGAGGTGGGATCCTTAGAAAAGGGAAGATTCAAATTACATAGAAACAAGTGCAACTTGTGGGAAGAATACATGCAGAATAATGTTCAGAAGGAGGAATGAGGTTTAAGAGACAGAAGGAATTGTGCAATTTATGCTGTTGGGCTCAATGATGTTTGTTAAAATGTATGCTGTATGAAAACAATAAAAAAATATCACTATGGTTTCTTTCCTCTTCTACTGATGTGTGTGCACCTGTGTCACTGCTAAAACTGTGATTTACATCAGTCAGGCGCTGATAGTCTACATATGTTCTGGCAGTGCACTAATATTCAGATCTGCTGTCACTGGACTCCGGTGCTAGTGTTTAAAGCATATGGGAGTAGCCTTAAAAGGAGAAATGTTGGGTGTTTGGGAGTTCTGCCCTCAGCTAGGAAATGCAAAATGAAGGTGTTAAAAGTAAGATGGGTACTGGCCAGCACTGCAAACCTTTTTTGTGTTAAGCAATGGAAGTTGACTGTATGTATCTATTGCTATAAAAGAATTTGTCCAGTTTATGAGACATGATTTGAAACGGATCCTGTACTACAAAGATGCATCTGTTTCCCCTTGTATCCCCAGTTGGTGGGAGGTTATTTTTGATAGTTTCATACTACTAAACTGATTACTTAAATGTATAAGTAAGAATGCTTGATATGACCTGAATGTTGTTTTAAGTATGTACTCAAATCAACTGTGTTGATATGCCTCTGTCAACTAGATGACTGCAGAGCATTTACATAGTGTATATAGTTACTATATTCCTTTTGAATTGTTATGGCGTCTATTTTTTCTGTTTTATCTATGCTTTGTATGATTCTGTTTATGTCTGCTTGATTTCCTGTTGAAAACAAAACGTATTAGAAAAAAATAAGTAAATCAAATGCAATTTTTAAATCAAGAACAGCTGCAAGAGAATAAGTGACTACAAGAAATTAACACTTGAGATAAACAAGTAGAAAATGATTGCACTGCCTAGGTTATGTTTACAACAATCAGAAAAAAATGTGTATTTTAAACATATTGCACTGTATACTGTAAAATGGTTTTGATGCAGTATGTGTTCCAAGATCAAAAAGAGCTGTAAGAACATGCCTGGATAACTGCAAGAAGCAGCCAGCAGAGTGCAGCACTTCCCTTCTCATAAACAGGAGCTCATCCTTCACTCCCTACCTCCCCAACCCACCTACAGTCCTGAATACAATTCAACACTGCAGATCCAGCAAGCAATAATATTTTAAGACACGACAGCATAAGATGAAGAGCGAGTGTACACACATTTGGGATTTATCTGATCTTGTCTGCATGTTATCCTCTTCACAGCACTGTCTCCAGTGGACATATTCTACAATAATATGACAGGCTGTCAGATAACAGGGCACTAATTCTCTTTTGTTTTCCAGATCAGCCACTGAAGTAGTTTATCAGTTTAGGCTGTAATCTGGTAACAGAAACCTGATAGTCAATGTGAGATGTCCTCAGCTCATCCACTTAGATCAATTCTCCCCAACCTGCTGTTCAAGTACTTATCCTTAACTCAAACTACGCTGTGTTCATCCACCATGATCCCCGACTGCAATGTCTGACAAGAATTCTTTCTTATCTTTTCAATTTCAGCCTGCACTTTAACCTGGAAGGGACAGGCCTCTGGTGACCTTAAAGTTCTTTATACTGACATGCAGGTTCTGTGGTCCAGCTACAGATAAAGGCTTGTGTTAGCATTATATCTTGTGGATCACTAAGGTATACTTCTGATAGGCATATACACAGTTGCAGTTTATTATCACAAGGTGGAAGCCAACAATCATGAAATGCATCAATCCTGTTAACATAACACAGAAGGCAAAAAATGCTTTAGACCACAATGTCAAAAAATATTGAATACTGAATATCCCTATTAGTGTATACCCAGAAACAAGTGCTAACATGACTCCTGCGGGGGGCAAATCCACAAGTTCAACACTGTGGTCTTCAGCATTTTGGTCTTATATATTATGTTATCAGGATTATAGATGCCAGAATTGTGGGCGTCTACCTTGTGATAGTAAGCCCACTGCTGCAACTTCTTCCATTTCTAATGCTGTGACTCGGAGACTCAAGTCACTTGTTGCTAATGAGGTAGCTAGCATGACACCTTAAGGTACAGTATGTGCACCATCACTGATTACCTGTGTTTGACTGATGTTACAGGTCTGATAGGGCTGGCTAGAGGACAGTCGACTGTATAGTTGATGACCAGCTCTTTCCTCATAGATGAAGGTGTGGTGAGACCTCATCCACTACATGCTTACCTCCTATTGAAGACAGGTATGGCAACAGATGCAGAATCATGAAGAGAAAGAGGTATACCACATAGATGTTCTTGTTGAAGGCATACATGTGGAAATGTGGACATACTTCCCAATGTGTGTCAAGAGTGCACTACAGCAGTAAAAAACAGGCTGCTTGTCTACAGTATGACAGTTTTCAAACATCTCCTTCCTAAGATGTAAGACAACAGATGGAGATACAAGCACAACAGGCAAAAAGCAATGGTCTGGATTATGACATTAGCAGGGGCAGAGCATGAAAGATATAAATCCATCATCCTGGCTCTGTGCCCTGCAACCTAGATGACCCAAATTTGATTAATAGCCTTGTCACTGGAAAAGGCATTACCTTTGAAATGTGCCCATTGAGGAGGCAGAGCTATGGAGGTTCCTAGATGGGGGGGTTACCCACTTTTGGTAGAGGCACCATTGCCTGCCACAGGTCACCAGTCAAGGAAGGAGCACTGGTAGCATTAACTTTTGCAGAGTGTGTAAGTCTGAGTATACAAGCTCCCATAGGGGGATGTAGGTGTCTCCCATGGTGGTATGGATGGTCAAGACACCACCAGGAAGACGAAGGTGCTCAGGGAGATATAGATACTCCCCTCATAGTTGAGATGGCCATGAGCTAACTAGTTCTTGTCTGAAGAAAATGAACAGGCACCACAGCCTTTGCCCCCATGCCGAATTAATATACAGTTAAGGAGGTGGTTCAATGGCTGACATGCAGGGAGGGTACAGATAAGATACAGACAAAAGAAAAAATATTTTATATATACATAATTGATCCATAAAAAGTTTCATTAATGAAGCAATGACACTTGTTCATGCACTGATAATGCAGGCTCATTCCTGATTTCAAGCCAACAATGTATAAAGCAATCAATGAAGGGAACTGCTGGTGCATCATAGGGTTAACAATGAAGCTCTGCTATCAATGGTCCATCATTATACCAATGAGCTCACAGAATGCACTGTGCCAGTGTATCACAAACGTACTGGGCAGTCAACAATATACCACAAGGCTAACAAAACAGACATAGGTTATCAGTGAGCAACCAGTGTATCAGCGGGCTAGCCCCATAGGGCACACTCATGGGACAACAGAGATGCATCTCTTTCCCCTGGCAACCCCATGTATATATTTTCAGTACAGTGAAAGGAAACATCTGCAAGCTAATGCATCTCACAGCTGTTGTAGGATTAAACATCTGGTGTGTATGTTTGTTTCTGAGGGTCATCTCTGAGGACAGAGCTGTCCAGTGAAATTTGCTTTCAAAGGAGGAGAAAAAATTAACACATAAAATAAGGGGTCAATTTAATTTAATATTTTTTTTTTTTTACAAAAGGACACAAAGTGAAAACTATGTACCTACAGACTAACTCTGTAACAAACATCTTTGCAAAAGGACAGTGCAGTTTGTAACTCTACTGTAGCTTGGTTTGCAAAAGTAAAATGTTTATGTATTTACAAATGCACTTATTTCAAGGTTATTTTGCCAGCTTGGTATTTATTTACACTGCTGATACTATTTATACACAAATGCATTTACATGACATCGTGCTGTCTCTCTTACTGTACTTTATGCCTTCAGCCCTCCGGGAAGGATGCCAAAAACAAAATGCTACTGCTAAAGGTAATTTTATTAAAGTCATCTGTCTGGAGCACAGCATCAAGCATCTGGCAGCTGTTCAAACTATCAGCAGTAGTTTCACCACCTACAGTCAAATTTTAAAATCTCTTTGTTCTTCACTGCAACCATGGAAACATGAAGTTATTACAAGATGCAGAAAGAGAGATATAGAAACATGTTATAGTGTCATGAATTAAATAAGCTGAAACGGTCTTCTTTTTTTTTCTATTCACTTCCTCCTACATATTGTCTACTGTTTTATATCATAAGAAGGAATGATTTAACAAATGACAGTTATTTAAGATTTTCATTACATGACTCCTGCTCTGAGAATACAGTGTATAAGTGCCAACCGTTACTATCCAAGATACAAGTTACAACATCCAGACAATGGCTTGTAATTGAAAGGCAACGGCAACATGCATTCTACTTCGCTATTGAACATCTATCCCAGTTACTGTCTGGGATGCATTCAACATGGAAGAGCAGCCTTTTAGAGACTGTTGCTCCAAAATATTTAGTTATTTAAACTGAACAGTAAGGTATTCCTTTCCAGGTATCAGATTAATGCCATATAACCTACAGACTGGACAGTATTAATTGCAGTTGCATAAAATGCTCTTATATGCAGTATTCAATTCAAAGTACTGCATCTTTTATTTTAGAAATGATATTACTCAGCTGGAAAGTTGGGCGGCCACGGTGGTGCAGTGGTTAGCATTGTTGCCTCACAGCAAGAGGTTCTCGGGTTCGATCCTCAGCTGGGGTGCCTTCTGTGCGAAGTTTGCATGTCCTCCCTGTGGTCGCGTGGGTTTCCTCCGGGTGCTCCGGTTTCCTCCCACATCCCAAAGACATGCAGTAGGTGGATTGGATACTCTAAATTGGCCCTAGGTGTGAGTGTGTGCATGTGTGTGCCTTCTGTGGAAGGTTAGGCGCCGGGCTGGCAACTCGACACTGTAAAACTCCACTGCCAATCATGAGCAGACAGGTGATCCGCTGTGGCGACCCCTAACCGGGAAAAGCCAAAAGAAGATTACTCAGCTGTAAAGTTAATACTACCCAAACCAAAAAAGTTATTTTAAGCTTGTCCATAATTAAGTGGCATGTTACTTGAAGGAAGACATGGGATTTCAGAACCACAGCAGCAGGATCTGTGATTTAAAAAGCATGAAAAGTTTTCCTCACTTCAACAACTAAACCTCCTCACAGAGGAACATTATACTTCCCCTCTGATAAAACGCCTGATTATCTGTTAGTTTTTAAATTTTACTTGCTATTATAAAAAGCAACCCCCAGTGCCTGGAATGATATTTAAGGGATGATAAATATGGGGAATGGATGATGAGCAAAACAGTGCAAACATGTGAAATCAGTCACCTGCAACTACATTAGAATGAATATTTACTAAGCAAATGGGCATGTTGAAATTGAAAAATTATCTGTAATACTAAAGTGGAGAGCTTTCTCAGCTTCAACCTGCAGAACAAATAAAAAGCAGAAGGACCAGCCAGTCCGTCTGCTGTCATTCAAACAGGGAGTAAGCAGCAGGGTGAAGTCTAGAGCTTCTCTGTAGTGGCTGGACACATTTATCTTCACGCGTCACCTTGTCTGTGGCAAGCAAACTTCATAAATCAGGCACTTTACAGGAGGCCTAGAAATGCTTCTACCGTCTGAAATGTTGAAAAGCTAATCTAACTGAGGGCAGAGAATGTTTCACACCAGGGTCAGCTAACAGGGTGGGGAAAACAGCCTTTACAGTGGGGCAGCAAATGTTTCCTTATAACATACTGGCTCTGCTGGGACTTGTAGAAGCAGAAATATATATAGTAGAATTTTGCTGGGGTGAAACGACAGATATTATACTGCAATCAAAGCTATAAGGAACCCAGACAACTGTAATTCTGGTATGTTGATGCTAAGTTTTGAAAACAGAGCTTGGCTTCAGAGTAAGACAAATTGTTATATACAGTACACCTGAAAAGTCAGTAACTGGTTCATTAGGAAATACATTTACTTTCAGGGAGTCCTATTTTGGGAAGAGAGATGTCCCCCACCTGCATTCCACAGTTAGGAAGACCACTCAAAGCACAAAAACAAATTAGTCTCCGTAGCTGGTTGATGGAGCAGAGTAATGTAACAAAGGCAGAGATGCAGCTAAGGGCTGCATTTATAAAGAATTAAAGATTGCAAACATGTCTGAATTAATAAGATTAACTTCAATGAAACTAGTTACACTTGTTTTAAATGTGTCCAACACACAGTGACAGTGGGAGAGGTATCTGCTTGCCATCACAATCATCTTCTTCTTTCGGCTTTTTCCCGGTTAGGGGTCGCCACAGCGGATCATCTGTCCGCTCATGATTGGCAGTGGAGTTTTACAGTGTCGAGTTGCCAGCCCGGCGCCCAACCTTCCACAGAAGGCACACACACACACACACACACACACACACACACACACACACACACACACACACACACACACACCACAATAAGGTGCAGTATTCTAAAAACCTCCAGAGGCAGAATTCAAGGTATGTCTTTACAAAGCTGTTGTTCACTGGCTGTGAAATTCGAGAAAAACAGGCTAACCATCAGCAGTCAGTAAGTACATAATTTTGCTTTGGTTCTCCACAGTCATCTTACATCATGAAGGTCTGCATGAGATGTTAGTAAACTTTAATCCATGGTTTCACTGTCTACATGTACCTACCTATACAGTATATCACCAATGCGGAAGCAAAGCAGTTAAAGTTACTGTACCTCCTCTTGTGAGGAGAACACAGCATAGCTTTCAACCTCCCATCTCCAGAATCTGGAATACTACCTTTTATAATGTGCAGCAAATGGGCAAAATGCAGAACACTTGCTAACATTAAGCTAACAACTTCAACTAGGAAACTTGCAGGATGATTAAAATGTGTTACTTTATGCTTATAAAACATTCTTTAGATAAATTAATATGATTTTTGTATTATTTACCATATTTATCAGTTAAATTCTTAACACTTTATGTGTGACCCTTTTAATGTGGAATTAACAAATATGACCACTGGCCTAGAAGACAGACTAGAAGAATATAATAACCACCTTTGTTACTCCCAACCTCTTTGCATAATGTACACTGAATAAAGCCACGTCATACCAGAAGAGAAGAAGCAATATATTTACTACTGCAATAACTACAAAAAAAACATGCTTCAGCTGAGTTCATGTATGGCATAACTCATTTTGCCCATATGCACTACTACCTGCCCACACAATGACCTTGAACATATACAGCCATGAGGAGAAAAAGAATCACAGCATATAGGACAGATCAGATTTCAACACAGAGGGTAAGGAAAGTGAAACTCTGAAGGAGGAGGAAAGACAACTACTATATATATGGCAAGAACTGGTTTCAACTCCGAGACAAAATAATGTTTTCAATGACAGGGCGGTAAAGCTATAGATTAATCCTGACCCCTTCTTCATGAATGCTTGGCTTTTACACTAAGAAAATGCTCATTAAATGGAGGATGAGGAATAAAAAAAAGATATGGAAGGAGATGTCAATGGCAAGGGTTAGGTAACTGCACATGGGCTAACTGGGCAACTAGATGAGTTCTAAGACATGTCACTCTCTTTTGGTCTATCAAGCTTTACTTTTTCTTTGTTAAATTTTACTAACCAGAATTTCTGACAAGCAATAATCCATTTTCAGCAGAGGCACAGGAAAAAACTATAGTATTACACAAGATGCTACAGAAAACTCTTAATGTTACAAAAGACATGCAGAAGCAATGAATGGGGACTCAGTTAATATAATGATACATTACAGTAAGATGTGGGTAATTACCCACAGTGAGAAAATATATTTACTCATGAGGATGCAGCCCACATAACCACTCCAGAGTCCTTCTATTATACAGTGGCATTATTTTGCAATAAAACATGTTACCTTCTTAAAATAATGTCACTGCAAAATTTGCGCACTGCAATTTTTCCATCTTTCTAAGACAATGCAAGTCAGTGGAAACACCTTTATGACATACTGGACACACCCACACCAACAAATATGATAATGGACATGTAGTACATTGTGTGAATGCAGATTGTTCCACTGGAAGTTTGTCGCTAAAAATTATATAATTTTATTAAAACAAGACAATGAATGGAAGCAAAAAACATAAAACAGATGGAATGAAGATCCCACTGAAGTTTACTATAGCTTTTATTGCATGGGGTATTAGAATACTTAGTACCCTCAGACAGTTTGGGCTTGCCTTTTGCAGCATAGCATGTGCTATGAGTTAGTTATGCGGGTCTGTGTAGTAGTCTTGGATGGAGAATCAAATTCAGGCCCAGGCTGACCTCAATGTCTCTGATGGGCAGAGGCCAACAGTAAGTTAACTAATTCCAAACTAACATAACTCCCAAACACAACTCTTAGGAACCTCCTTACTAACATGCTCTCTCCACACAGGAGTAGAATCTACTAGAGGACATTACTATGTTGGGTTGCACCGCTAGGCTTAAAAAGACACTGGTGGTCAATAACTTAGTACAAACGTATGGTACATTCAGTGTTTAGATGTGTCCAGTACCCCATCATTCAAATTACAACTTTCAACTCTGTAAGTGAGATCTTTGTAAAGCTAAGATTTCTCTAAGCAAAGTCACAACTTGGAATACATCCAAATATTTTAAGGAATATTACATTGAAAAGACACTGTCTACCAAGATCTGCGTAAGCATCTCCAACACTATCCCTATAATGTCAACGAAGGATATAGTTGATTTTATTTATTTTATTTATTTATTTACACTTCCTTGAATGAGTTAGTCCCACCAAGTCAATGGCTTCTTTAAAGAAGAGATCCAAGGTGGTATTCATACTGACTACAGGAAATTTGGCCAGGCACTGGGGAGCCTCCAATACTCTTTGGAGTAGCTAGATGGCAGTGTAGGGCTCCTACAGCAGCAAGGGAGAGGCCTATGGGAAGCAGCAGCAGGGACGAGGACAGAAAAGCTGTATAGAATTTAGAAATAGAAAATGAGAATTTGAAGAAAAAAAATTGTTTGATATGGAGCATCAAAATGTAAACAAAGATTCTTGTGTGGTGGATTTTACAAATGAGCAGTGTTTAGCTGTGTTAATGGAGAAGGAAGTAAGCAAGTCTGCTAAAGTGGTGCAGATAGAACTGGTGTCAGGAGGTCTTGCATTTGATGTTCTGTTAAAAATAATCAAGGAGGATGATCCAAGTCACAGTTCTGCAGTTTCATGGGGTAAGATGGCAGAGTGCTGAAGATAGTAACGTGGAAAAAGAACCAGGTGATGTGATAGCAGAGAATGTAGCATTAAAAACTTATGCAGCAGTGATAGTAAGTAAAAGAGGAAAGCAACAACAACTCGAGAAGGTGTCTGGTTTTATAGCAGCAATTAATTCAGTAACAGCAGACCAAAAAAGGAGAGAAGCAACAAACTGTAAGGAAAAATGTTCTTAAAAAGTAAAGAAGAGAAGACCATCTGTGAGAATAAGAACAAAAAAAAATGCTACTGCAGTATACAGATATTCAGATATTGTGTATAGGACAATTTGGTAACTAAGAAATTTGGTCCTTTATATATTTTGGAACAAGTACTTTTGGTAGCTTATTTTAAACTGAGGGACTGATGATGACATTTTTGGAACTGCGTAAGAAAAAGGAGGACATTTATCCATGGAATAATTATTTGTTTCCTGATATTAACTTTAATGTTAAAAAATGTTACTCTGCAGTTTATAACTGATGAAACTGAAAAAGACTATGTTAAAAATTGCTTGAAGGGTCTGTGTGAAACTGCTGATAATACTGTGAAAGTTAGAGATGATCGAAACTTATAGAATGGAGGGTGGAAGTTGGACACTGTTTTAAAATGTGAAAAAACATGGTGAAACACTTGTCAGGTCTTAGTTTTGTGGATGGTCATAGAGGGACATTAACATATGCTGGCCAGGTTAAATCATGTTTCTTTTGCAGAGACTTTTCAGATTTAATTAAGGATTGAGATGAGGTACAGTGTGGGGGGAAAGGACATACAAGGATGTGTGCCTAAATGCAGGTTGTGTTAAAAAAGACACTTCTGGATGGACTGTCAAGAGCAAACAGTAAATAATGAAAACGAAGGGGAAAGGGAAGAAAACATATATGAGGAAGGTCAACAACAGACTGAGGGAGATTATGAACTAAGTGAAGAAACTGTAGAAAAAGAAGAAAAAAAATATGGACGGAACAAATGAAGAGATAATCCATGCAGGAAGATAGGTCACAATTAATGATATTGATATTAATATTTTTTTTGAAATTCTAGCTAATGAGAAATCAGATTCTGAGGATCAAGGATTATTTGTACATAAATGCAAGGAAACATATTCAATTGGGGAAACAGTAAAAATAAGAAATTTTTAATTTAAAAATACTTCCCTATAACTTAAAAAACAGTAAAAGCAACAATTTTAGAGTACTTTCAGTGAATGTGAACAGTATTACTAACACTGTAAGAAGGATAGGAGGGTGGACTGGGATTATCTGATTTGAAGGGGTATTTCAGAGCTACACAGTTAAGGCTCCAATGCATAGCACAAGCAGAAACCTATAATTCAATTTGGAAAGGGATGATGACACAGATGGCACAGGGGGAAGCTCAAGAAACGAGAAGCAAATGGGATTTTTGATACAGGCCTTTAAGGAGAATAAAAATAATCATACAGATTATATCTGTAAAGCAGTAGAAAGTATCTACAACACGGGAATGGAGAAAGGAGATTCTGCCAATGGGGATGACTGCAATTAGGTATATAGACAATAGGCAAGAGTGGTCTAGAATTTAATGGAGAAAACTGGCAAAGGAACCAAGGTATTGGGAGCAAATAACTAGAGAGAAAGGAGATAAATGTGAAGTTGCCAAGAATTTATTTGGACTGCAGGTTAGAGATTGCCTTCCCTATCAAGGACTGATATCAGGGTATAGGCAAAGAGAAAGAAATAGGAGAGTCCTAAAAGAAAGACCAGTACTGGTAGAGTTTAGTAGACTCTAGAACAGAAGCTGCCATTAAAAATGAATAATTAGTAGAGCATATAAAATATTGCATGATAACTATAAGAATCAATCAGAAGAGGTTAGAAAGGATTGGGAAGAGAGACTAGATAAGCAATTTAAAAAAGAAACAATGCAATAAAATATAAAAGATTTAGGATTTTTACCTGGAAATGTTTACATAGATATTTTTATACCTCAAGTAGACTCCAGAGAATTTTTCCTCAGGTAAACAGCAAATGTTGGAGATGTGACAGCGAGAAAGGGGTAAGCGCAAACTACACAGGAAAAATGGGAATTGTGGGAACAATACATACAAGGGAAGAATGAGGTTTAAAAGGTGGCATGACTTAAATGAGATATGTAATGTTTGACTGAAAAAGATTGGGTAGATTATAAGTGACATATAATGTTTGTAACATATTTTCTGGGAGTGCGGCGAGTTGGCAGACTTTAAGGATTCCCTTCGGGATACACCATCAGAGATGCTGGGCAGGCAGATGTGTGTGACAAGGGAGATGATTTTTCTGAGCTATGATACACAATTGGAATTGCCTAGACATGGTAAGGCCTTGCTGTGTCTATTTACAGTAGCTGCCAAAGCAATTACTAGAAAATAGAAATCAAAATCTAAACCAACAATACTGTCAGTAGTGAATATAGTAACAGAGAGAAAGCAACTGGAATTTAGATCTTTAGAAAAGGGTAGAAGCAAGCTACATATGAAAAAATGGGAATTGTGGGAACAATACATACAGGGGAGGAACGAGGTTTAAAAGAAGGCAGAACTTAAATGAGCTATGGACTGATTGACTGAAAATGATTCGATAGATTATAAGTGATGTGTAATGTTTGCAACTGGGAGTGTGTCAGTACGGTTTGTGATGTAAAATGCTTGCAACTATGATTGTGTTGGTGTAATTTGTTTTCATTTATATAAATGTACCATTGTCTATGCCATAAGTGATGGTTTAATAAAGATGTTTCTTGTTTAAAAAAAGGGACAGGAATTGAGTAATTTATGTAATATTGCTTAGGTTATATGATATATAGCAATATATGTGAAGTATAATGTTTGTAAACGTGAACTTAATACAGTTTGATTACTTTTATACAAATGTAAATTTGCCTATGTCACAAGTGATAAATTCAACACAGGTGATAAAAATTAAAATAAATAAATAAATAAATAATCTGACCAATGACACACTCAGGTATGCAGCATCTCCCTTATGCTGCACTATAGTGTCAGTACCAGCTTTTGTGGATGTATCTTTTATAAAAAAAATTATTAGGCTTTTTATTAAAGAATGTCCAACAAATAACAGTAATGGCAAAGGGGAAAGGAGGATGGCAATGTAACCACCAAATAATACAGAGTACGTATGTTCAGGGATATTTCGGAGTATCTTTAACCTCTCACTGCAGACAAAAATTGGTGCTAATTTTGCTTCTATTTTCAGCAGCCTTGAACTTCTGTTTCTGGATGACTAGCAAACTGTTTAGTGGGAGGGAAAACAATTTTTTTCAAACAAAGCAAATTTACATTCATATAAAAGTAATAAAACTATAGTAATATTATACTTTATAGCAATCTCTCATTTGACAACCACGTGGCCAAAGTGGTTAGAAAAACATTTTATATAGCCCACCTAATCATGAAGGGATTCACATCTAGATCAGGGGAGGTCATCGTGCCTCTTTACTCATCCCTCATCAGGCCCATAATTGAGTACAATGCCCCTTTTGGGATGTACCTTACCAGACACCTGCAGCAACTGGAAAGACCCCAAAAGTACCTCACCAAGAGGATCAAAGGGCTCAAACAGATGCCATATGCTGCCCGGTTAAAGAAACTCCAGCTCTACTCAGTGGCATACTGCCTGTTCATAGGCGATCTGTCCCTGACGTATAAAGCCATGTCCAACCCGGAATTAATGGACATGCTGCACCTCAGAAAATCCAAATCCCATCGAGCTACGCGCTCGAGAGACTTAAACTCAGCACTGAAATAAATAGGACATGCTGGAGGGACAGATTCATAACCCAGAGGCTCCCTTCACTCTGGAATAAAATCCCAGTCCAGGTTAGGCAGAGTTCCTCATTGACTCTCTTCAAGAGGAATCTTGATGAGTGGATGGGAGATCGTAGGTTTACCCCGGGTATCACTTCTGTGTCACTGTTAGACAGAGGCACAGTATACTAACCTCGAAAAAGGGCATAGCAAAATAAATTTAAAATGGGTGGCGAAAGCCAAACACATTCTGGCTAGGCTTATAAATGCCCTAGGGCAGATAGCCTAGTATGAACCTATGAACCTATGAACATATATTGCTATACATCATATTACCTAAGCAACATTACATAAACTATTCAGTTCCTGACCTTTTTTTTCAGCAAGAAATATCTTTATTTAACCATCATTTACTACACAGGCAATCATACATTTATACAAATGAAAACAAACCACAGTGACACAATCCTAGGTGCAACCATTTTACATCACAAACCATACTGACACACACTAAATTGCAAACATAATATGTCACTTATAATCTACCCAATCTTTTTCAGTCAAACATTACATAGCTCATTTAAGTCCTGCCACCTTTTAAAACTCATCCCTCCTTTGTATGTATTGTACCCACAATTCCCATTTTTTGCTGTGCAGCTTGCTCTTACCCTTTTTTAAAGATCTCAATTCCAGTTGTTTTCTCTCTGTTACTATATTCACTACTTCTGGTACAGTTGGTTTAGATTTTGATTTCCATTTTCTAGTAATTGTTTTTTGGCAGCAACCATTATTAGATGCAGCAAAGCCTTACCATGTCTAGGCAATTCTGATTCTGTACCATAGTTCAGAAAAATCATCTCCCTTGTCAGACCAATCTGCCCACCCAACATCCCTGACAGTCCATCCCCCAGGGAATCCCTAAAATCCGCCAACTCACTGCTCTTCCAGAAAATATTTTCACAATTACCTTTTTCTTCCCCGGTCACATCTCCAACATTTGCTGTCTGCCTGAAGAAAAATTCTTTGGAGTCTATTTAAGTATAGAAATATCTGTGCAAACATTTTGAGGAAAAAATCCTAAACCTTCTTGATTTTGTTACATATTTGGGAGACATACATACATCCTCCCATTGTTTCTTTGTAAATTGCTTATCCAGTTTCGCTTCCCAATCCTTTCTAACCTCTTCTGATTTATTCTTATAGTTATCGTGCACTATTTTACATGCTCTACTAATTATTCCTTTTTAATGGCAGCTTCTGTTCTAGATTCTAATAAAACCTCTGCCAGTGCTGGTCTTTCATTTAGGATTCCCCTATTTATTTCTCTTTGCCTATACTCTGATATCAATCCCTGATAGGGAAGACTATCTCTAACCTGCAGTCCACATAAATTCTTGGCGTTCTCACATTCTATCTTTCCCTCTCTAGTTGCTTGCTCCCAATACCTTGGTTCCTTTGCCGGTTTTCTACAATAAATTCCAGCCCTCTCTTGCCTATTGTCTATATCCCAAATTGCAGTCATCCCTATTGGCAGAATTGCCTTTCTCCAACCCCTTGTTGGCTTATTTCTTAGAATACTTTCTGCTACTTTATAGATATAATATTCTGTATGATTATTGTTGTTCTTAAAGGTCTGCATCCAAAATCCCTGTCTCTCCTAGTTTCTTGAGCTTCCCCCTGTTTCATCATCATCCCTTTCCACTTTGAAATACAGTTTTCTGCTTGTGCTATGTACAGAACTCTTAACTCTGTAGCTCTGAAATACCCCTTCAGACTGGGTAAACCCAATCCGCCTTGCTCTACTGGAGGAATCAGTGTAACCCACTTGACACTTGCTGTCTTCCCCTCCCAGATAAAGTCCTTCAGCTCTTTATTAACTGCTATCCACAACTTCTTCTTCTCTGGTTAAATAAAATATGCCTGACCTGTGTATAAGACTAAAGGGACAAAACATTTTTACTGCTTGTATCTTATTATCCATATCCATATAGCAATGCTTCCATTTGCTCAGTTTTTGTATTATCTTTTTAGTTTCTTCCCACATATCGTTAGCTGCCACACTAGAATCATTTTTAATCTATATGACTAAGTACTTAATTTTATCATGTCCCCCATAAGTATGGATATTGTTGGACCAATTTGTGTGTGGGTACATAATTTATCGCTACTGCCTTTGTTTTATCTTCATGAATTTTGTATCCCAAAAATATCTGAAACTGCCTCAAAATGCTCCACAATACTGTAATATCTCTTTCTGGTTTTGTCAGGTATAAATTAATATCTCCAAATAATGCCAACTTTTCTTGACTACCATACCAATTATATCCTTGAATTTCTGAGTCCCTTATTTTCTTTGCCAATGGTTCTAAATATAATGCAACTAATAAAGGGGAAAGGACACACCCCTGCCTGGTTCCTCTGCTCAAGCAGAAATTATCAGAAAAGACCCCACCCATTTTAAATGTTCACCTCTGATCCCTCACATATCCCTCCTAATCAATCTTATAATTTTTTTTCAAGAAATGCAAATGCTTTCATTGCCCTGCTCATAAAGTCCCTGCTTAGTCTGTCAAATGTTTTCTCTGCATCAAGATCCACCAACAACATTGGTATTTTCTTAAATTCTGCTTCCCTCTGGATCATCAGTGTTTTGTTAATGTTGTCAAATATTTGTCTCCCCTCCACAAAACCACACTGATCCATATCTATCAGTTTTGGCATTACTTTTGCCATTATTTTAGCCATTATAGACATGAATACTTTATAATCATGTTTTAGTATCGAAATGGGCCTGTATGAAGCTGGATCTGATGGATCTTTACCCTCTTTAGGTATTACAGCTACCACTGCTTTCTTCTAGATGTTGGTACTTCTCCTCCTCTTAAAGATCTGGAAGGTTTCGGTTAACAGTATTTTATCATTTTTTTCCTGCTAGCTTCTAAACTTCCACAGGAATACCATCCATTCCTGGGGACTTTCCTGTAGATTTGGTTAAACATCACAATTTTTATCTCATATCCTCCTATCCTGTTAGTAACTGAGCCTCATCTACATCTACCCCTGGCACATTTAATTCTTCCATAAACATTTCCCTTTGTATCTTTTCTTGATTTTCATATTTCTCTGCTTTATACAGACTCTCACAGAATTTCCAAAATATTTCTAATACCGCTACAGGAATTCTTATTACCTTCCTTGTTTAAGGCAGCCTAGGTTTGGTGACAGCCCTTTCTACTTTCTGTTGCCTGGGTTGTGCTAAACGTTTTTATGCTCTACTGTTATCAAAAAAACAGTTGCTTAACAGCAACCTTTCTAAACTCATGCATTTTTTCGAGGTAATTCCTTATTTTCTGTCTAGCATTATGCAGTTGATCCTCTTGGGAGGGAACAGATTTTACACCCCAATGGGAGTGCTACAGACTTCACTGGGAGGTAAATTCTCCCCACATGTAAAAACAATGCATCAGAATTACAGTCATACATATTAATACAGCCGACCACTTAAACACTTGACATCACAACATACTAATCCAGTTTACTATATGGCTAAAGTGTAATGTTTCATGAACACACTAATGACAATTAATATTCATCACTGTACATTTTATGTCTCCACAAACCAGCGACAGATACTGCAACATTCTATTACTTACACTTCTGAATAAGTCAATAGATCTGCTTTTGCTTATGTTGGAACTCATGGTTATATGCACTGTTTGCAAACTGTAAGTCCATTTCCCATATTTCATGTTCGCCATTTTTACTATAGTAATTACTGCTGGAAAGTTTTAATAAGATTTTCTTTAAAAATTACACAAAAGATTTACTGACTGACTACATCATTTTCTGCATTAAACATGTCAGTGAGAAGGTGCAAAACAAGTCCCATCTTCTGACATATCCCAAGAAAACTATACAGCAGACACAGTGTAGAATGATTACTCAGTAACAAATAATTTATGAGCATGCAAACACATTCATAGACACAGACAAACAAAAAGCTTGAAAGCTGTGCAAAACAGGTTAACACGAAACGCAATGTGATGATTTGTAAAAACACAAATACTTTTTAACTTTCTGTAGATTAACGATAACCTAGTGGCTAATATTCAAAAAAGGCAAATATCCTGCTACTCTCCTTTCCCTCCAAGAAATTCAGAACTCGTATTAGGTCCTCACACTGCAACTCATCAATCACCACAAAACTATTTTTTTTACCCTTTTTCTACATGGGGTTGGGGTGTCATGTCTCTTGATTCAATGCCATTCTCCTACATTCTTAAACAGTCATGCAACCTCTGGCCTCATTTCCTCTTGCCTTCTTTCTGTCTGTCCCAAATTATCTTCAACAGACTGGGTTCTGCCTTTCTGCACATATGCCTGCACCAGTATAACCTGTCTTCTTTGACCTTCTTTGCAATTGGAGCTACTTTAGCTTGTGCTCTTAAGTCCACATTTTTATGTGCCGCAGTGTGGACCCTATCGCTCCTCTCAGGCACTTCACCTCCATCACTAGCTTCCTAAGCTGCCCTGCCTTTACTGCCCAGGTTTCTGTACCATACAACAGTACTAGTCACAACACTGTTTTGTATACCTTATTCTTCGGCTTCTTTGGCATTTTTCTGTCATACACTACCCCTGACACTGTGCCAGCTGGCTGCAGCCCCTCTGATTCTAGCTTTGACCTCTTCATTCAGACCTCCCTTCTCAACCACCTCTCTCAGACACTTGAAGCTGTTAACCTGCTCCACTATTTTTCCTTCTAATTCGTTTTCACATTCTCAACTTCTTCTGATTTTCCCCCATTTGCTGCCTTTACAACTGTGTTATCTGCACTCAGTTTCATCCCTTGTGCCTTCAGTTTTGCATTCCATTCCCCTATCATGAAGTTCTTGCTCAGAATCTGCCTGTAATGCTACATCTGCATACATCAGCTTTGTTGATCTGTCCTCTCTGAACTGTTTGCTAATGTAGTCAATCACCAATATGAACAGCAGTGGGCTCAGAGCTGAACCCTAATGCACACCCACTCCCACTGGGAACCTCTCTTTGAGAACAAACACTGTTCACACTTGGAATCACTGGGCCCTTACACAGAGCCTGTACTGACTCTACCAATGTTTCTGGGTCTTCACACTGCCATAGGACTGCCCAAACCAGCTTTCTTGGAACCCTATCATATGCTTTCTCCATGTCTAGGAATGCCCAGTTGGACTCATTCTCAGCCCCGGCTTCTTCTCAACTACCCGTCTCACTGCAAACAGTGGGTCAGTTGTGCTACATCCTGACTTGAATTCAAACTGCTCAGTTCCCATCTTAAATGAATATGCAGAGCAGGAGAAATTATCAGTCACCCTCTCTAGAAATGTTATGCAGTGTGAAAGGAGTATGACACCCCTGTACTTCCCACAGTTGTGAATGCCCTTTTTTCTTGAACACTGGCACAAATATTCTTATTCTCCAATCAGTGATATGCCTTTCTCTCCATACTGCTTTGAGAACCCTCATGAGTCATTTTTCTCCTGTCTCACCAAACATCTATCATATCTGCTGTGCCCTCATCTAAGCCTGCTGGTTTCTCTGAATTCATGTTCCTTAGTGCCGTTCTTACTTCTTCTAGAGTAGGTTCCTCCCTTTCTTTCATAGCAGGCTGTGTCCGAAGCAGAACAGATTCAGGAGGGAGGGGGTTACTTTATTCAAAAGGTGCTGGAAATACTCCTTCCATCTGCCTTTGATCTCCTGTGGACTTGTGAGCAGGTTGCTGCTGACGTCCCTTATAAAGGGTGTCTACCTTTTTTATATTTCTCTCTTTCCCTTGCAACCTGACAGACTTTCTTTGTGCCATCTACTAAGTCACTTTGCCACTGCAACTCCTCTCTTAGCTTCTTTGTTAGCCAACTAGTTTTCCTTCATAGCCTGGTGTGTCTTTTCTATCTCCCACTTTTTCCAGCATTCATTTCTCTTTTAATGACTTCTTGTGCTTCTTCATTTAACCATCAACTTTCCTTATGCACCTTATTTCCATACTTGGCTCAGATGTACATCTGTTCTGTAGTCCTCACACGTGTTGTTTTGAGGTGCTGACATTCTTCTTCTTCTTCACCTCCACTTATTTCTTCTTCCTCCTGATGTGCTACAGCCTGGAGTAATTACTAGCCACTTTTGTGCTTTCTCGCCAGTCAACCTCCAGGTCCTCAGCTTCTGCTAACCTTAGAGCCTTCTCTGACCATTGCTAGCAGCCGATTGTGGCAACTAGTGGTTTATGCTGCAGGCTGATTGTTTCACTGGGGATAACTATGCAATCACTAATTCCACCCCACTGTGCATTCCTTACTAGAAGGAAGTCTACCCGAGTTGCATGCTGGCTACTCTTGTATGTGATTTTGTGATCACTTCTCTTTCTGAACCATGTGCTGGCCACAGTCAAGTAATTTACCACACAAGAGTCTAGAATGGTCTATTTTTTTATTCCTGTTTCCCCACCCATGTGGCCCCAGGCAGTCATCATATCTTGTTTTGTCTATCCTGATATGTACATTCAAGTCACCCATTATCAACACCAGTTCCAGTTGTCCTGCTTTATCTAGTAGGTCCTGCAACTGCTGTTTGAATGCATTCTTTTCCTCACTATCACAACCCTGTTGTGATGAGGAAAAGACTGCGATTATGAACAGTGACCTTTCTTTTACACTGGAGTCTGACTGTTATGAGTTTGTTACTAATTATGATGACCTCCCTCACTGTCATCTGAAGACCCTCCCTCAACACAATTTCCCCACCATTTCTAGTCTGTTCTCCTCCAGAGTACTAGATTCTGGATCCCAGGCCAAGTGGCTTTGCTGCACTGTCCTTTCACCTTATGTCCTGAATACATGTAAAGTCCCACCTGCTCTTCTCATCCCATCACCAAACCTACACTGACTGTAGCAATTTTTAGCTCATGTTTGGCAGGTTGATTGGTTTTACGTCCAGCTTTCACTCAGCAGAGCTATCCCAAGTAGCCTAAGCTGGGCAACTGAACACTGGATGGTTAGTAGCGTACTGACCTAAGAATGATGGTCTTTATGGTGGGAAACACTGGAAAATAGGGGCACATACAACCCTCCTACCATTAGCATGAGCCCCTGATGCAAGTCAGAGTAAGCCAGACCCTCACCCCACTTACCAGCAGCAAATACCCATGCCCATTTTTGGTAACATTAGTCAACATGACCCAATCACCTAGAGCCATATTTTAAACCACTGAGTGGCCAGCCCTGACATACTGCATGTTTTGAGCCAAAATGTTCTCTGCCTCCAACCTATCCTTAAATTACCATCTTCCACTAAAAATCCTCATTAGAACAAAATATGAAAGTCAAAAAAAAAAAAAAGACAGTGCCACACTTTGTAACTGAAGAAGCCAAAGCAACTTATAAAAAATTCAGCTCAAGACGATTTTATTTGAAAATAATTTAATAAAGTCTGAAGGATTTCCTTTGTGATAGCACTTACCACTGAGGACATCTTGATTGTTCTCCCAGAAATCAGCTGGCTTGGATGGCCGGTGATAAATTTCATCTCTGTTAGCTGCCAGGATAAGCCTGAAAATAAAGCAGATGGGTAATTCTAAAGTGGTTTAAGAAAACATCAAAATATGCATTAAAAATTTTCAGTAAAATGACAAAATCCAAATTTCCACATCAGGGAAAAACAAAGTTACTGATTATGGCCTTGTGTTCGGATGGACAATAAAAACCTTTCCTTTTAAGTAACACGATGCTTCTATCTCAACAGTGCACTCATTCCATTTTTCCCAATAAGCTGGCTATCCCTGAAAATAATTATATGGCATAAATAATGAGATAGCTACCTTTTCGCTTCCCTCAGAACCTACGACTGGGCCGCTGCTTGCAAACTTAGTGACAGGGTTTAGAAGGAAATTTGGGTTAGCAGAGGCAAAGAGGACAGCTATGAAAGGCTGGATCAAGAATCCCAGAAACATGAGCCCAGTGCCCAACTGACAACTGGTGGACCGAACAGATTCAGTAAGCAGCCAGCTCCCACATGCAAAAGAAAGAATTAGTTGACATCTGCAAAAGGTTAACAAAACATGCATATACTGTCATGAAATTACTAAAGATATTCATCGCTGTTAAAAACAAATCAGTCAAAAGGGGGATCTTCTAATAAAATAATAGTTGCTGACTCAGCGCTGTCATGTATTTCCTTAAACATCATGTAAGACAACCTAGCACTGACTCCACAGTTCTAGATGGATATTCAAAGTTAATCCCAGAAGGTACAGTACCTAGCTGGACAGCACTTGAGTATTTGGAAGAATTAAAAAAGCTCTGGGGAATGTGAATGGTCAAATGCAGGTGGCAGCCTGGACGGTAGAAGATTCTGCTGAAGAAGAGTGATGTGGCAGGGCCTGAAAATGAAGGCAACTGGAAATGATGCAAAACAGTTATAAATATAAGTGCCTTTACACTGTCAGTTTTGAAGGAAATTAATCTGGTTACTACTTGTAGGTTCATAGGTTGGTACTAGGCTATCGGCCCTAGGGCCTCTATAAGCCTAGCCATAACAATTCCCTGGCTATTTCTTCCCACAATATTTACTTCCCTAGACCCCTCTCTATCAGGGTGACTGACGTGATCCCCGAGGTAAATTTCCTATTACCTATCCAATCATCAAGGTTCCTTTTGAAGAGGGCCAAAGAGGCGCTCTGCTTGACATGTATGGGCAGTCTACTCCAGAGTCTGGGGAGTCTCTGGGTCAGGAACCTATTCCTCCAGCATGTTTTGTTTATTGTAATGACAAGGATTAGATCCCTGGAGCGTGTGGCTCTAATGGATTGGGATTTCTTTAAGTGTAGCACGTCCAACAGCTCTGGGTTTGACATGGCCTTGTATGTTAAGTAGAGATAGCCTCTGAGTAGACAAAAATGCGACAAAGTATAGCTGGAGTTTTTTTTTACATGGTCAGCATAGGGCATCTGCTTTAGGCCTGTAATTCTTTTAGTGAGGTACTTCTGCGGTCTTTACAGTTGTTGCAGATGTCTTGAGAGGTAAATACCAAATGGGGCGACGTATTCTATAATGGGTCTAATGAGGGATGAGTACAGTGGGACAATGACCTCTTTTTTTTTTGGATGAAAAGCAGTTAGTGATGAGGTATGCCACATAGAAGGATTTCCTGACTGTTGTGGCAATGTGTTTATCGAAGGTGAGACCACTGTCCACCTGTGTCCCTAAGTCCCTTATCATACTTTTGGTGTTTAGTGTACTGCCACCTACATGGGAATTCACAGGTACATGTTTTTTCCCAAAGGGGATAACTATATATTTCTTGGCATTGAGCTTGAGCCCATGGCTCTGGCACTAAACATCTGTTTCTGTAAGGCCCTTTTGTAGAATGTCCACATCATTTGGCAATTTAATAATGGCTCCCGGTTTGCAGTCATCTGCAAACTTTGTTAGCTAGAATCCCTTAGTGTTGTCCTGTACTTCAGAGAAGTAGATGCCAAACAAGAGCGGTCCCAGGACTGAACCCTGAGGTACTCCACTTGTCTGAAATTGGACTTGGAGTTGGCTACTTTTACAGTGTTGGTTCTGTCAGAAAGCCAGTTGGCAACCCACTGAGTGATGTAGGATTAATGCCCAGCTTAGTAGGTTTATCTATGATTCCAGAGTGGGGAATGGTGTTGAAGGCCTTGGCAAGGTCCAGATAGACTGTGTGGACTGCCTTACCCTCGTCCACAGCTCTGGAGACTGATTCGAAGAAGTCAATCAGGTTCAGGAGACAAGATCGGGCCTTCATGAACCCAAACTGGGTGGGGTCCAGTGTCTGAAGATTGCCAATGTCTTTGTTGATAAGTTCCATGATAATACGTTCCATGGCCTTGCAGATCAGGCTCGTCAGACAAATGGGGAGGTAGTTCCCAGGATCCAAGGTGGATTCCCCCTTGTGGAGTGGGATAACTGTAGCTGTGCGCTACTCAGTGGGCACGAAGCCTAAGGAGAGACTATGATTAAACATGACACTTAGGTGAGGTGCCAGTTCATTTAGTAGTTCATGTAGTACACAGCCCGGGATGTTGTCTGGTCCCACGGATGCTTTATTCTTAGCTTTGGAGAGTGCGTTTTTTTACCCAAGTGGTCATTATTACCAGAATTAGGCAATCTTTCGGTATTGAGATAGGCCCTTTAGGGTGTGACAGGGGCTTGAAGTTGGCACTGAATTGATCTGCCAGGATATTGGCAATATCCTTGGGATCACTATATTTAATGCCATTCTGTTGTAGCTCAGAGCAGATCTGAGCATTGCCATTTAGATTCTTGACATAGCTATAGAATGCCTTGTGGTTGTCTTTGGAATCTCTGGCAATTTTATTTTCGTAACTAGCTTTGTAGGATTTTATGAGGAATCTCAGCTTCTTACTGAGGCTGGTAAGGGAGTTTTTTGCATCCTGGGATTTTCCTCTTTTCTGCAACAGTTTCTTCCTTTTGTTGTAAAGTTTGTTTATGGCAGGGGACCGCCAGATTGGCTTCCTTTTTTTGGAGGAGAGCGTCTTGGTTCTATTTTGGGATGGCATGATTCATGCACGAGTGTATGCGCTCGTACAGTGCCTTAGTGTAGGATTCAGTATACTGCTTTCATGTACTGTGCCTCGACGTACATCCTATCTTGTGACTAAACCAGCTATAAGATAAAAAGTCACCAGAGGAAGACAGGCTTATCTTTTCATGTTAACTGAAAGCAAACTTAGACAATATTTTTATAGCATATGGCTGGCCTTACAGTACACTAAATTTAGTGATGCCATAAACCCATCTCTGCATGCTTTAAAGATGGTGCTACATACCATCATTAATAACTCAATTGCAAGTCTCTTCCTTCATACCTAGTGCTTTAAGTTTTTTCAATCATCTGCAGACCACAACCCTCAAAGGACATTTCTGAATCTTCCATTTTCATGATAGCCATATTTAAATCATATAGCCTTGAAATAAATCTAAGTAAATTAATACATGAAAAAAACTAACATACATGCTTTATCAGTTTTACCCACAGATCCCCCACCTATTTATTTATTTATATTTGTTTACCGGGGTAGTGCACTGATCAATACTGACCAATTTCAGGTTCAGCCCCGATATGAACCGTCACATCACCTAGATATTTACACATGCACAAAGCCACCCACTGATCTACCACTACATGTACATAAACAGACACAAACACACAGCCACTCCCACACAAGTAATGTCATCAATTATTTTCCTTTGTAGGTTCAGAAGTTTTGGGTAACGGCTGTGATTTGTCACATCTCAACATCGACTAAAACACGTTAAAATTCTTAGCAGTCACAGTTATAAACTGCTCAACTATACCACTTTATCACTACCTAATACCACTTTACTTTTCTTCTGAACTTTTCTTGTTTCTTTTCCTGTCCTGGGATTAATACTCTGTTTAAATAATTGGTATAATTTGAGCTCATTTATAATAATGCTGGCAATGAACAGTTTGCTGAAGAAAACACACACACACACACACACACACACACACACACACACACACACACACACACACACACACACACACACACAAACACACACACACAAACACACACACACAAACACACACTTACACTTCAAACATTTAAAGTAGGTAGATCACTGGTGTAGGATACTTGCGGATGAGGGAGAAAACTAAAGATCTACCTGTTATGGACTGTTCCATCAGCTTCTTTGCCAACAATATCCAACAATAGGAAATCATAAAACTCTGCTGTACAATCACTGTCCATTCTGATATTCAGCAGGTACAGTTAATCAGCTCAGGTTGTTGTTTTCTTAGTAAGTAGAGAATAAAGTGGCCATCATATTCCAGACTCAAATTATCTAAGCCATTTGAAGGCTTAGAATTGCTATGTATCTACTGTCAGCACATTTTCTGACACATCCCACTATGGCATCTGCATTGCAGGGCATTTGGCATCACTAATGAGACTCTGCTTCTCAACTATGTGGCTAAGCTCTTACTTCACATACTTTGTTAACTGTCCTGGAATTCTACTCAATAAGTATTGATTTTTTTTTTGCTGTAATTTCATCACATTTTCTACATTAAGAGTCATATAATTAAGTCTAAATTCACAGCTCTTAAAAGAATATTTGTGAGGCTTTGGTGATGTATATCGCTTAATACCAGAACTACTGAAAATTTAACATGTGTTTAGGAGCTATGAATTTCTTTATTGGTTATGTATGCTCATCTGCTGCTGACTACAGATGACTGTCAAATATATTTGTATGCAAGTACACACACACACATACATATATATATATATATATATATATATATATATATATATATATATATACATATATATATATATATATATATATATATATATATATATATATATATATATATATACACACACACACACACACACACACACATATATGAATCTACTTTTAATATTAGAAAGGCCATAGCATCGAATTTCTTTTTCACAAGACGAAAATCATGAAAACGAAATACCCTTACAGCAAATTTTCCCCAGGGTAAGTAAACACTTGCCCAAACTCCAACGAAACACACACCAGAATAAATAAAACCCACCGAGATGGAGAGCATTGCCCCCCACACCCCTTTAACTACATATACAAACTCCGGGATTGCACTACATTGTAGAAAAGGGCATGTCGGGCAAGTGTTTACTTGCCCTGGGAAAAATTCACCATTTAAGTATTTCAATTTCACAATTTTTCATTTCACAAAAACGAAACTCGATGACATGGCATTTCGAATATTAGAATGGGATCCATATATACATCTATCTATATATTGTGTCTTTCGGCTTTTCCAGGTTAGGGGTCGCCACAGCGGAACTCCGGTCCGCTAATGATTGGCAGTAGATTTTTACGTGCCGAGTTGCCAGCCCTGACGCACACCGTTCAACAAAGGTTCGCCCATTCACGCATGTCTCCACACAGAAGACGCTCTAGCTGAGAATCGAACAGGACAACGTCTTACTGTGAGGTGACAACGCTACCGCAGCACCACCACTACCTATATATATAAATCTCTCTCTCTCTGTATATATATATATATATATATATACACACATACATATATAGACACGGTAGCATTTTCGCCTCACAGTAAGACGCGGTCTGGTTCGATTCTCAGCTAGAGCGTCTTCTGTGTGGAGACATGCGTGAATGGGCGCACCTTCGTTGAAGGTTGTGCGTCAGGCCTGGCAAGCCGGTACGTAAAAATCAACTGCCAATCATTAGCGGACCGGAGTTCTGCTGTGGCGACCCCTAACAGGGAAAAGCTGAAAGGCACAAACAATAACTAATAGTCCCACACATAGCAAGACATCAAAATCCCTATTAGACTGGACCTAGCATCAGACCCTAGCACAGGACTGTCACAGTGGTCATCTCCCAATCTATACATCTCATTTATCCACATAAACAGCATGTTTATAAAATAACACACAACCTTACCAAGTTTAAACCAGAAATGTTCATTACTACCCTATTATCTGGAACTTCTTAAAAATCTTCCCTTAAGATGATGCTGTAAATGAATTCAATATAACCTTCCTGAATATCCTAAACAGCCTTGCACCACCTACAAGGAAGAGACTAAAAACAAATAATGCAATTTGGTTATCCAAAATGAGTAGCATGCTAATGCAAGATACAGAAAAAGCATGGAAAGAATGGCAAAAAATATAAAACACCACAATATCTTGAAAATTTCAGAATGCTTCGCACTAAAAAGCAAATTAATGAAGACAAAAAACTACAAAATAATAACTTCTAGAATAATAGTAAACATAACCCTAAAATATTCTGGAAAGCCACTAAAGAAATCCTGCGTCCTGGCAAAAAAAATTCAACCCTATCTCCTCTCTCAATATCACAACTCGAAAGTTCAACACAATTCAACTCTTATTTCACAGGTAGTATACCATCTCTAACAAAGTACTCCCGAACATCTAATCCTAACCTTGCTGAACAGCTACGTATCACCACACCCACTTTCATGTTCAAACCTGTGCCCACATCCTATATAAAACTACTCAAACAAATTCCAAACAAATTCCATCCATGCTCTATTTCAGCTGGGATAACCTTCCAAAAGAGTACCTTAAAACAGCAGCCAGTAGCATTGCCTATCCTGTCTCAATCCCTATAAATAGATCAATCAAGGAATCCCACGTTCCCATTCTCTGGAAAACGATCACACATTATCCCTTTGTACAAAGGAGGAAATTCAACAGCCATTAGCAACTTTAGACCTATAGCAATCTTATCCATCCTCTCCAAAACACATGAAAATGTATTCAAAAACAATTGCTAAACCATCTCCTGCACTTTCTACACTTCCCATAGTACTAACAGTACGCTTCAAACCTACACAGATACTGTCAATAAAGCTAAAGATAACAGCAAACAGCTCTCCTCATTACTTCTAAACTTGTCTAAATCCTTTGACACAGTTTCTCACAGCAACTTCTACTTCAAATGCCATTAGGACTCTTCTCAGCCCACCCTTCTATGGTTAAAAAGCTACCTATTCAATAGGTATCGGTCAGCAAAATGGCAATCCACCCTCTCTCTACACCTCCAAGTCACCACTTATGTACCACAAGGCTCTATCCTTGGTCCCCTCTTCTTTAAAATTCTCAACAATACTCTTCACACATCCACACAAAAGGCTTCCTGAATACAGTATGCAGATGAGTCCACACTCATTTGCACATCTGGCAACATGGCACACATCCAGCAAATTACTCGGAAGCTTTAACAGCCACTGAAACATGAAAGCATACAACTCATGCTCAACCCCAAAAAACAAACACTATTTTTTTCCTCCAAATCTCTCTCTCTCTCTCTCATGAAAAAACAACATTTAACATCCTCTCTCTTGATAATACAGCTATTGAAGTCACTTCTCAAACCAAATTATTAGGGATTCATGAAATAGCAGAAAGTATTCTAAGAACTAAGCCAACATGGAAAAGGAGAAACAAGAGCTTGCCAATAGGAATGACTACAAGCAGGGATACAGAAATAAGGCTAGAGGGGGATTGGAATTTACTGGAGAAAATTGGCAAAGGAATCAAAGTACTGGAAGCAAATAACTAGACAGGGAGGATAATGGAGTGCAATGAGGCCAAGCAGAAGTCTGGACTGCAGGTTAGAGACTGCCTTATCTACCAGGGATTAATATCAGCGTAATGGCATAGAGAAAGGTATGGAGGGAATGCTAGGTTAAAGACCATCTCTGGTATAAATTTTTGTGGAGTCTAGGACAAAAGCTGCTGTTAAAAAAAAGAATAATTAGCAAGCCATATAAAATACTGTATAACTACATGGATTGATCAGAGGAGGTAACAAAAGATTGGGAAAGACTTGAAGATAGCACATGATAATCTTAAATTTGTCCTGCATATAACAAACTGCATAAGAGAAACTCATCAAAAACTAAGCATGCTTTACAGAGCCAAAAACTCTTAACAACTTATACCACACTTGCCACCACTTATCTCCTCCCCACAGTTCTTCACGGTGTTCTCATGCTTATTATCCTTCAGGCGTCACAAAAATCAAAATCTGAACAATGCTCTAACAAAGTTGCTAAATTTGCAGCAAATACCCTTTGAGAGCCTACCACTGTACAGCACTAAAAAGCCTAAAATGGTTAGAACTACCCCATCAACTAGCATATACACACCATCTTACCACCTCTTAAACTATCCAGTATCCGTCTGCTTGCCCAGCAGTAAATAACATTCTACACAACTATGTTTCCAGTCAGTCCTTACAATCCAAGAACCAGAACCTCCTGTCTGTCCACACACCTGTCAACTCTGCTGGGCATTTTCTGTACTTGCACCATGTTGCTAAGGCCCAACTTTTACCAGTTATCCACCAGGCCAACACCCTCCCTCCCATCCTTCAAAACCATTCTGAAAGATTTCCTATACAAAAACTAATTCTGTTCTTATTCAACACCAGGATAAACTATATCCCTAAATGAGAACAAATACCTAATCATACCTTACACCTCCCTAGTCATTAATTACTTTCTGTTGCAGACAGCTGGTGAGAGTCCTCCAGGAGGACTGACTGGACATGTGGAGATCCATATCTTTGCAAAGACACATCGGAGCCATTCCAAATACAGTATCAAAATGGTACATGATCACCATGAGAACATAAATGAGGAGACATTTACACTGTACTAATAAGGAAACCTTGGGGGAGAAGGTGCAAACTACAAAATGCTTCAGGAGAATCACGAGAGTTTGAGAGGATAGCATTTTTCATAAGTGCATATGTACAGTAATAAGAAAGAAAAAGAATATAAAGAGTAACTAAAACGTTTAAGGGCAAAGTGAAAAACGTGTTCCTAAAAGGGTGGAGGCCGCTTGGAACGGTTTCTCTAGTCAAAGCTTATTCATCAAGGACAGCCAGTTAAAGAATGCGAATGGCTGACAACAGTGTGCCTGTGAAGGAGGGGATCAGACTGTGGAGAATCTGTTACTTGTGCAGTGCATAGTGAAATAAGCAGAGTATATCTAACAGTTTGTATCTGTGACAACACCTACACATCTCAATATTCCCTGCTCATCTTGAACTTGCCACCATCAAACCTAGCAGAGCCAGACCAATTATATCTATGACCAGTTACTGTGTTTGTCCACATGTTCATTAGAGGAAGAAGTTATACCTTAAATCGGTAAAGTAACATGCTCTGGGGAAGTAAGTCAACAACATAAACCAATCCAGAAATTAAACTGCTAATTGTTAAATACTTTCTTTCCAAGGAGACTGGACCAGACTTCAAGACAGGATGCATTTTCCTGTATATAACTGTCTTGTGACCAGTAAGCTGACACTTCTAAAGCTGGGCCATGTGGCAGCCACTGTACTCCACACCAAGCTTTGTACTTGAGCTACTGAACTTGTCACTGCTGGAAAATGGCTACAACACCTGAATGTTCTCTAATGTACTGTTCCATTTTACTATGATTTCTACACTTTAACATCAATGACCTTCACCTAGTAGTTCCCCAAGCTACATGTATACAATACGCGGATGACTCCACACTTATATGCTCAGCCACATCTGTATCAGAACTTCACTCCCTTACTCAAGACACATTTAACTCTGTCGAAATATGGTTTACAAAACGCTGTCTCCTATTAAACCCTAAAAAAACGAAACTTCTCCTTTTTACACCCACCAGTAAATCTCCCCCAATAGACTTCACTGTATCATCCAATGATGGTACACTCATATCCCAAGATCTAACTACCAAACTACTAGGTATCACCATAGACAATAACCTAAACTTTGATGCCCATATCAACAACATTCTGAAAACTACTAATAAAAAAATAGGCTCTCTTTATAGGATCAAATCCTTCCTCACTCCTGCAACTAGAATAACTATTGCCCACGGCCATATAATCTCCACCCTTCTTTATGCCTCACCCATATTTACCCATCTGTCAAAAAATAACCTTAAGAAACTAGAAAACTCCTATAATAGCATAGCCAGATTTGCCACAGGTAACCCATACAGAACACACCACTGTATTAATCTAAAGCATCTAGGGTGGCTTGAACTACAGCAGCAGCTGAAATTTAATCAATTGGCCATCGTCCACAAAATACTTTATCAACCTGCCAAAACACCCATCCTATCTAACCTTATTCACCCCTATGATAACCTGAAATCCCCAAGATCTTCACAAAAAATTCTTGTATATGTCAATGAATCAAACAATAGAGCTGGAGACTCTCTTTTTTCTAATTCTATTGGAAAAACCTGGAACCTACTTCCCTCTGAACTTACCACAGTTCCCTCTATTACACGGTTTAAAAATAAACTTAAACTCTTCCTGAAAACACATTGGATGTGCCCCTGTTCTAAACCTGACTGACCAACTTATCCCTTATTACTTGAATCAACCTACCTTCTCATTTCTGAAACTATTTCATCTCTGAAACTATTTCATCTTTACTACTACTATCCTTCCTCTCTATCATAGTCTTACTTATTACTTCATTCTCTAAAACATGTCACATATTACTTCTAGATGTATTACTTAATTGCTTCTCCATTTCACTTTCCTTTATCTTCCTTTCTTATCTACATCTATACTATATTTTCTTTTCTTTTCTTAGCTATTATTATTTATCAACAATTAAATGTAACTTCATTTAATTATTACTAAGTCTATTCAAATATGTGTAGCCTTCTTTATATGTACCTTATAAATTTGCAACCTCATATTATTTCTCTTTTCTTTGCAGAAAATGTATTTGCATTCTAAATATGTATTTCTGTAGATGTGAACTTTATTTGAAATGTGTGGAGCTTTTCTCCCCGGGCCTCTACTGAAAATGGACATATATCCAGCTAGACTAGCCCGGTCAACAAATGTAAAATAAAATAAATAAATAAAAGTAAAAATTCTTTACAAAAATATTCTCACTTTTATACATGAAAAAGATGTAGTTTCATTTAATATAAATGGTGCGACAACTGCAAAATTGTGTGTGTGTGAGTGTCCATGTTTCCATAAGTATATAGTATATATATATATATATATATATATATATATATATATATATATATATATATATATGGGTCTACTTCGAATAACCGAAGTGCCACGTCACCGACACCCGGAAGACCGAGACGGAATGACCGAACAGGTAGGTTACTGAAAACGCGATATCCCGACAGCTGAGAGACCGACAACGGCAGCGTGTGAGCGCGATCCGGTAAGTGTGCGAAAGTGAAAGATGTAGGATTGGGGAGCGGACAGGTAAGTGTACGATAGTGAGGGATTTTAGGTTAGGGTGTGGGAAAGGTGAGTGTGCGGTAGTGTCGGACTAAGGGTTCCGGTAAGGTAAGTGTGTGGAAGTGACATAGAGCAGTGTAGGGAAGGGTTAAGTGTGTCAGGGTTAGAATGCGGGTGGAGTGAGTGTGCGATAGTGACGGGCCGAATGTTTTAGGGTGGGTTAAGTGAGTTAGGGTTAGGGTGCAGGTAGGGTAAGTGTGCGATAGTGACAGTGTTGAGGTTTAGGGGTGGGTTAAGTGAGTTAGGGTTAGGGTGCAGGTAGGGTAAGTGTGCGATAGTGACGGTGTTGAGGTTTAGGGGTGGGTTAAGTGGGTTAGGGTTAGGGTGCGGGTTGGGTAAGTGTGCGGTAGTGTCGGATGTTAGGGTTAGGGTTTAGGTTAAGGTTAGTGGATATGTTGTTGTGTGCAATGTGTAGTTGACGTTTTTTGTGTCGGTGTAGTGGTGTTCGGTTTTTTGAGTTGTTGGTGTTGTGTGTTTTCGGTTGTTTGGGGTCGGTAACTTGTGTGTCGGTGAATCGGAAGTTCGGTGATAGAAAGTAGACCCATATATATATATATATATATATATATATATATATATATATATATATATGTGTGTGTGTGTGTGTGTGCGTGCGTGCGTGCGTGCATGTATGTTTGTCTTTATATAAATGTATACAGAAACATATATATAAATGAGTATGTGTGTGTGTGTGTGTGTGTGTGTGTGTGTGTGTGTCGGTCTACTTTTTCTTATCGAAAGCTCATCCTTTCGAAAAGAAAAAGTACAAACCCCTTCACGAGAAAGTGGGCTTAAATGAAAGTGCACTTTTGCGACTTCCAGTTCAACAAACTGGTATGATTTAAAAAAAAAAAAACACTGCAGCACCGCATCACGCTACAGTGGGGATAAGGGAATATACCAGTTTCCCCACTGTAGTGCGATTTCGGAGTTAGTATATATAAAGTGGCAGGGGGGACACATGGGGGGTACAGGGGAGCTTGCCCGGTAGTCACGAAAGTGCACTTTCACGTAATTGGGCTCATACTTTTTGTTTTCGAAAGGATGAGCTTTCGATAAGAAGAAGTAGACCCATATGTGTGTGTGTGTGTGTGTGTGTGTGTGTGTGTGTGTGTGCATGTGTGTGTAGATATATATATATATATATATATACACACACACACACACATATTTCTCTTTATACATGTACATATTTTATATATGCACACACACACATACATATGTGTGTATATATATTTACATATATTAAAAAAGAGTGAGACAGACACAAAATCTACTCTTCCACATTTTATATATACATGAATATATAAAATACACAAAAACACTTGCCAATAACAGTGTTTTATACGGTTTTAAGCACCACACATTTGAATTAATTCTTTTTATGCTCTTGAGGCATTACATGCAGACAAATTTTATATCTGCAGAATGATAATGTATGTACCTCCACATCAAGCACACAAAATGAAATTTATTAGCAGGTCACTAAAATTACACTTCAAAATAGTGCAGTGGTCAACTGTGTGCTTTTAAACAGGAACTACATATTCTTATGTCTTTCTCTTGGAACAGTTTAACAACTATAATTAATTTTTCAGCTGGCCTTAACCTTATCAGTTGAAAATGTAATTACAAGCCAGACTAGATGACTGCTCCACCAGGGATAACACTTAAGGCTCCCCAGCTAGCGACATGACCTACTTCCATACTTTACAGCATGTCATGTACTAGCACTGAATATTAAGGGCAAGCAGCTGGACAGGCATCACATATAGCACCTGAAAATTAAGTATTCTTTCCACACCAGCACAGAAAGCAGTTCTACATTTTCCTATTTCTCTGGGGGAGGCAGCAGAATGCATACGGATGGCCACAAAAGCTAGTTACAGTACTGACAAAGCCTGGTAGGCTATCAAACATCCTCTTTATTCCCCAGTTAATATATAGTTTTAAGATATGTTTTTCACAACAGCAGAGTCTGAATTGTGCCTTAGGCCACTGCACAAACTTACTGGCAATATCTAAGTAACACAATACATTGCATGATTACTATTTTTTCAGAACTATTTTTTTTACTAATACTGCACAAAAGTTGCCAGACACGAAAATATACAACCATGAGCCAAACAAATGGAAAGGTATGTCAGTGAAAATCATCACACAGTGATCCTACTACTTAACAGTGCAGCAGGTACCTGAAATCTAAATGTTAAAGGGAGCACTCGCACTGTACCATCTTAAAAAGGCCTTCAAAATCATTTGAGATTGTAACATTCTCTGCCATGAAAGCTGTGTCTTACTTTAAATGATTATTTCTGTAATGTTCCTACTCCGGGCCAGTGATGGAGTCTCAATCCTCAACATGGACACTGGTGAGGGATGTTTACTTGGAACAAAGGCAGATGCACACAGCATTTCCAGATGCAGCTCTCTGCACCAAGCACAATTTCCCTTAAGAGCACACAGGGAACACACTCTCGTCCTGGGGGTGGGTTTCCCTCTCTCTCAACAGGCCCGACTCCCCAATGACCACAGACACAGAGTTGAGTCCTCAGCCGAGTGTTCCAAGTAAACTCCTCCACCACCCTCTCTTTGAAACCAGCGCTCTGTGTCCCTGCTCCAAGCAGCTGACACACCCACGCCCACACACACACACACACACACACACACACACACACACACACACACACACACACACACACACACACACCTGGGAAAGGCTGGCACAGATTTACTAGTTATGGCCCCCCACTGCCCAGACTATAAGGTAGGTGTACTGCCACCAGAGTACTCCAAAGCCAGCTACTCTAAGGCTCTTACAAGGGTACCCAATTATACTGAGTAAAATTTATATTAATACACATGGTAGTGTTTGACCAATGCAGCATGGCTTTCAGGAACGGCCAAAGTGTCACCAAATAAATGTAAAGACTCTCAAAGATTAAAATATTTGCTGAAAGACCAGCCACAATGAAGAAGGTTAAATATATTTAATAATAAAAGAACATGAAAATACTAAATATCTATTTACAATAAACCAGAGTTTCAATCACAAGACATATTAAAAATAACACAGATGGAAAGGTTCACACAGATACAGAAAAAAAACAATATCTCACTATATTTTCCTGACTGAAGTAAAGAATTGCTGTTTCCTACTTAATAAAGCAAGGTAAGATGAAGTAGGCGAGTGGTTTTGTCAGCTCCAAAAACAGAGTGCCCTGAGACTTCTGTCTCATCTAGTATTAAATCATCATTTCAGTACTGGATTACAGAATGACATCACATACATCTGGTGATCTGACTTCTGGTTCCCACACTACCCCCTTTACTAGAAACTGGACCACAATCTACCACATATGTGTTGCGATACACATACATAGAGCTTTGCTGAGATGTGTTATAGTATCTGGAAGCTATAAAACCATTTCAAAAACTTCCACTCTTCCAGGGCAACAATTAGTTCACCCCTAAGAACAATACAGAAGGATTCCTAGTCCTGGTTTTAACAGATGTTTTGTCTCTGGCTGCAATCAGAACTGTAAGATACAATATCTATGGCCTAAATCAGGTAATTTAATTTCAGACTATTTTTTCAATGTTAGCTGGACTGAGATTAACCTCTTCTCTTCCAGTATACTCTGTTACAAAATATTCATTTCAACAGTTACAATACAGTCCGACATACGGGTTTATTTCTTTTCTGTCCAGCAGGACCCACTGTTGGCACATTTTTAAAACAAGCAGCTTTACAAATTTTCAACACAAGCGCCTGTAAAAATCAGTTTGATATACAAATGACATATAATTCTTTCAAAAGTCCAGCTAGTTATGCTGTCATGTTACACATTCACTGCCTTACTTCTCCTGTCAAAGCTGGCAATACCTCACATTATTACAATTTCTGTTGCAGTTTACTCAAAATAACATGGCTATGGTCCATGCCAAAAAGCAGTGTTCTAGCCAATTATTTTCTTCTAAACAAAAGATTCACTCACCAAGTGACAGGCCTGGACAGTTATCTTCTGACAATCAAGGAAACATAACCCAACTCTTTGGAAGAAACTACAAATCAGATCTCTTTGCCAATTCTAACAGCTGTAAATTTTTAATGTTGTTTCTGAACTACTGGACCCTCTGCAGAGATTTTAACAGAAAAAATACATACTTTCTAGTGTTTTCTTTTCTTTCAAGTTCCCCCACCCAGGACCAAGTCTGATGGTTTCTCAGAGTGCACCTCACCAGCCTGTTCAATCAGTATCAATGAGAACTGGGAATCTTTTGACGATCTGAGAGTCCTATGGCCCACTCATTCTAGCCTGCGCATCCCCCATCTTCTTGTTCACTTTGCAGCAAAAATCGAGTGGTAGGGATTAGTCCAACTTGACGTTTCTGTGGAAAAGCCTGCCCTCTAATCTGATGGAGCCCCATTTCCCAGTGATGGCTCTTTTGAGTTCTGCTACAGCTGCTTTTTAAGGGAAATGTGCCTCTGCATGCCAACTTCCCTCTGAGCTTACAGTGCAACATGCGCATAGTAGTGCTAACTTGCTAAGCTCGACTTTCGTCAACACCTAGTGTTCCTGTTAGGTGTTGGCTATTTGTCAAGTCACAGTTACCTCCTCCCACCACAAGGATGTGTGAGCTGGTAAAGGCCAGTCAATCCCATCCTCCCGTGGCAGCTCCTACATGAGCTCTGTTCATCTGTGACATAGTCAGAGCTTGCTCTCTCCAAGCCATGAAAATGGCTCACATACTCACTACTGTTCAGTAAAAAATAAAAAAAAATAAAAAATTTTTACATGAATTCCCAAATATGACAGAGTACTTCTGGGAGAGCAGCTATCTTTAAAATTGTTGTTAAGTACTGAAACAGCTCCCTCAATGTGACAGAAAAATGAAATGGGAGTATATTTCTCATGATTAAGAAAAGAATAAGTCTCCTGCTGCCTTTACTAGCCTCACAGAGATGCAAATGTGCTGACTGTCTAGAAATATTTGGGGAATTTTCCTATCAGTCTCTTGTACGACACTTAGATTTCATAAACATTTAGAGACCTAGTTCTTAGAAAGAAAGCCTATACAAAACCAAATATGACTCAACGTTAAGAGAGCAGCAGGGACACGTAACTGGTACAGTATTACACATCAAATTGGTTAGCATGCAAGAAAGTGCGTGTAACAGCATCTATGCAGTTTACAGACAGTCAAACTGGCTTCAGATTTCTCTGTGTGCACTGTGTTTCAGCACAGAAAGTTAGGTCTGCTAACCATACAGCAGCTAAAGTGCAAATAAGAATTGCTAACACAAACTGTAATAAGCAGCAGCACTGCATGCAGACAGAATGCTTCCAGTACACATCAGTAAGAAAGAAATGCAAATGTCACACACCACTGACTCACAGCACTAATACATGTGCATGCAAAGTCCCATACAATGCAGAGTGACGGTCCAAAAAATGTAGAAAATCTTAGCCGGACCTTAAACTACTTTTGTATGCAGTACTTTGTGCAACTTGTTTGTTGACTCACAAATTATCAGAAGCCTAATTTTGCATTAGTCTTCACTTTTACCTGAAGCTTCCTGTGCATCTAGTTTACTGATGCACAGTGCTTTAGAAACATCATAATGTGATAAAACATAGCAATGAAAGGCTGAATTCTGGGCCAATACACAGCAGCAACATAAACCAAGAGTTTAACGCAGCATTAACATACAGAAACATGACAGCCATATGTGTTATATTCAGTGTTTTCAAAGCTCCTTATTGCAGCCTCAAAGAACTTAAAGGTAACATGCAGAGATACTTCATAACACACATGAACATAAATCATGAAGACTGAAGATCTGCTTTCATCCACGGTCTGCAGTAAGTGTTTTTAGCAGCCAATGTATGCAGGGTAATGTGATTTATGCAACAAAAATAAACATGACAGGATAAACATGATTTCTGCAAATTAGTTAAAATTAATAATTCAACATGCTCATTACATAAGAAAAAGAAGACCATAGTTCTATAAACAAACAATATGAGATAGAGAAAGTAATGGTACTGGTGAAGAGAAAGGTAAACAGACACCAGGAAGTACATGTCAAAACTAATAACCATGCAAAATAATCTGGAAGAAGAGCACATACTGGCAAAAGGGAAATAGGGGTTGAGGGGGTGAGATTTCATAATTATTATAGCAAAAGGATTACTTAATTGAGCGGGTGAATGGATGAGCCATAAAGCAACTTCAAAAGAATACTAGCCTTGGATCTGAGTACGGCTGCACCATATTTTACATAATGGATCTTTAGACTTGCCATTCTCCCAACATGCCTCTTAAATGTTCCCATTTTCGCAGAATGTACAGATTTTTGCACAAAATGTTTGGTCTGTTCCTTATAAAACTTGTGATTTTCTGACAAATCACTATGGACTGAAGTCACTAAATAATGACAGACGTCTGAGTTTCAGACTCCATATCCTTCAGAAACATGCATGCTACCACAAATCCTTTTATTCTAGCAACTTTCTTAAGTTTATAAGAGTAATACTTAAAATCTGTCCCTATTTTTGGGCCTTTGCACTCTGTTATCATTAAATCATTACAATATCCAGCGAATCACTCTAATCAAATTTATGCTTCTTTCCAGGTATAAAGACAAAGGGTCCCTGAAATGAAAGAAATAAACATTATCCCACACTGGCAGCTTTCCAGAGTTCAGAATTCCTTCTTCTGACTCCCTGTGACAGATGATTGGCAGGGTCTCTCTCGTCAGGGTCAGCAAGCTTTTAGTGTTAGACAGGAAGAACCACGAAGGGCAAGAAATGCCTGAAACTAAGCAATCTGCAGCCAAAAAAAAAAAAAAAAGAAATAACCAAAGTCAACCAACAACACGACAAGGTGGATACCATCAAATTGTATATATATTTAATTAAGGGTGGGTGGGTGCTGCCACTAAGGCAGTGTGAAATGTTAACATCTACTGTTAGTAGGGCTTCTCCAACTGTCTGTTTTGAAAGAAGGTAAACAGATTTATTTAAGATGTCCCCCACATCTTGACCAAATCCTGGGAGACTTCTGTCCTGAGTTTCCTCTCGTGAGGGTCCATTTGGGATCTGCTTAGTCTGCCTGCCACTATGTTTTGCTCTGACAGCACTGCATAAGGCCTGAAGCATCAAAGAATGCTGTAAGGCTAGCTCCCTGGCCACCACTGCCAAACAGGCAACGAGGGTATGACCCTGCAATCCCCTTGTTTATTCGGATATAACATGACTGTAGTGTTTTGTATGACCACAAAAAGGGGACTTGGAAACCATAAGTGGTGAAGAACTTTTAAGGCCTGAGTCATTGCTTACATTTATTTGATGTTTATATCCTTTATAATAGCCAAAGGACCCCATTCACCTTGCAATTTAACTCCCCTCGACACTGTTATCCATGCAAAATCTGACATATCCATCTGAACTGATTGATCTGGTGTCTAGAAGGAGAAGAGAAGGCCTGGATTGAGAGACATCTGATCCCTCAACCACTGTAACTCTAGCTTCACAAATTCCAGCACTGGTACTTGGAACTTTAAAAAAAAAATGTTTGTCCCATCAACTGCATCCCTTAAAGTACTACTGAATTATTCTTGTATGGGGTCTGGCCAAAGGTTTCATGAAGGATCACTGACAGTACGAGGGTGAGAATTTTGAAAACTCTTGTGGGAGGCAAATTCATGAAGAAAGAGAAACCCCTGAAAATGCTCTGAAAAGTCAGGACTTCATCTTCTCGTAGGAAGGCCATTCTTTTTTCTGTGTCTATCATACACTCCAAGAAGACAATTCTTTGACAGGGTGTGAGCCAGGACTTTCATGGGTCCTATTTGAAGCCCATTTGAGCTAATATAGTCAAGATCATTGAAACAGAGTCTGCGCAAATCAGCAAGTCATCTAAATAAGGGAAAACATGGATGCCCTGGGTTCTGCAGTAAGCAACCATTGGAGCCAGGCACTTCGCAAATTCAAATTCATGAGTAGATGGCCCAAAGGTACTTTCAGAGAGGTATTTAGGTAAGACAAATCTAACATTGGTCTCCACTATGGCTCCTTTTTGGGTACCAAAAAGATTCTGGAGTAAACTCCTTTTCTTTTTTGTGGTGCAGGAGGTGGATCTATTAACCCCTACTTGCAATATGTGAAGGAGTACCAGAGAGAAAAGATGTATCTGGGTTGCTGGGTGTGAGGAGGTACCCTTGAAGGGAGGTTGATTCTTCTTGCACTGCCAAGAGTATAGTCTCTGAATTATCTTCAGAACCTATTTGTCTGAGATTATATGTGGCCAAGCTGCAAGGCTGAGCAAAAGCCTGAGGGAAGGGGAAAGGGAGGAGGGACAGAAGGAAGGTACAAGATGCTTAAGTCATGGCACAGTTATTCTTTAGTAGGGGGTTGGTCCTTTATGAGAAAGGAATCCCTTTAACTTGGTTTAGAAGCATTATCTTACTGCCATTTCCCGAATCTTTTGGGCTGTGAATTTTGTTTGCTTTGCCTTTGAATTTGGACACCCTGTTAGGGGAGAACCTAGGGATATGACACCTTCTGGATAACCAATGCATCAATTTACCTCTATAATCCCATTGTTTAAGAACCTGGGTGACAGAAGGACCAAAAACAAATTCAGAACTTAAAGAAGTATTCAGAATCTCATTTTTAAATCCTCGGAAAAATTCTGGTTATGTAACCAAGCATACCTTCTCACTACAACTAAGCGACTGCATTTCAAGAAATTGGGGCCATACCTTCCAAGACACTTCTCAAATCATGTTTCAAAACTGGCGTCACACTAGAAACAATCTCATTCATATAATACTTCTGTTCTGCAGGCAAAGATGCAGTGAAGTCATCCAAACTGTAAGCACATTGCAAAATAAACCTCCACATAAAGCCTAGACAATTTAGAATTCTACATTTTAAATTAATAGACTGAGCAAATTTCTTTCTCCGAGATTCTAACCCCATGTGAACTATATCTGTGGGTTTAGAGGGAGAAGAAGCCAAGGACCCATTATTAGACTTGGTAACTGCAGAGACCACTGATGGGTCAGCTGACAAAGAAGCAGAGAGAGCTGTAAGATCACAGTACTTGTATTGCCTCAAAGCTTTTTTAGGAACTGGTTCACTAGCCAAAGGATTTTACATGCAGTTTTGTAGACATCTTCTAAAACTGATAACAGAGGAGGAACAGTCAATACATTTGGAATCTCATCTACAGTAAGATCATAATCGCTGCAACCTGTGGTGCAGCTTCAGACTGCTTCCAGTCAAATACCTATCTAAACCTAACTAGAATCTGTGGAAAGCTGAACATCTCTGAATCTATGTACTGATCTCTAGAGAAGGTAGCCTTATAGTCATTCTGAACAGGAACATAATCTCCAAAATTAGCTGACTGTAAAACACTTTTAGCTAAGGAAACGACATTATCACTATGCATGTTAATAAAGTGATTGTTTGTGGTGTGGTGAAGTTTGTTTCTTTTTACTATGAACTACACTAGTGGACAAAATACCTTTAGACATGGTATTATGTCTGGCAAAGGATCTCTTACCCCAGACCTCTCCTGCACCTAAAGGATTTACATATCTCATACCTACACCAGGTACTGGAACAGACCTGGAGGAAGTGTCTGACCCCCATACCATAGAGGACTGTTGGCGCACACCAGAAGGTGATGAGGAAAAAGTTAAGTGGTCTGTGGGTCCACTTAAGGCAACAACAGATTCACAAACTATAGGCTGGGGCATGTTTTTGAGTTTTCTTCTTTTTAGGTGCAACTGGATTTGATGGTGGGTGGTGGAGAGCAGCCATTTCAGGATCCATCATGACAGGGGTAAAAACACCAGTGAGAATAATACACTGACACAATTAAGGGCGGACTAATCAGGTTTTGTTTGTTAAACAGAACACTAAACCAGGCTACCCTTTGTTAGAGAGGGCCTCTTGCACCCTTGTGACAAGAGAGTGCAGTTAGGAGTCATCTGATTGAAGGTTGCTGGTACAGGCACAGTTTTAAGTTTATTGGTTAAATTGTTTAATTTAGTTTGCTCACTGTTGCTACAGAAGCCCCGTGTTTGCATGGGTTTGCACTTGCTTTAACACAGCTCCACAGAGTTAGGGGACTAGCCACTGCTCTGTTGTATTCATCTGTTTACAACTAGCGCACCTCTATGCACCACTGCACATTACTGCACAGTGTGAGTATCCACTAGTGGTTACAGATGCAAAAACTTCAGTAGATAAATTTTCCCTTAGTAGCTGCCTGTGATCCGGCTGAAAAGTCCTTAAATTGCACTTAGCTGCTCAGAGAGCACTTAGGCTATGTGCTTTTGCCACTTAAACAGCCCCAAAACCACCAAATGTACAACAGCCTTATACCATTTAGAGAACCCCCACTAGTATAAACCCTTTATAGAGAACCCCATTAGTACAGACCCTGTTTAGAGCACCCAGTTATACCACAACCCTCCATTTTCTCTCCCCACTGTAAAAACAGGATTTAACCTAGCATTACGGTTGGTCAGTTTCCCTCCATTTCTCCTACCAGCCTGACTGACATGGGTATCCTGAGGTAGTGTAGCAACTGGATTGTGTACAGTGACAATCCTCTACTCTTAAATCACCAAAGTACAATTTGTGAGAGATGCATTTACGCTAAGAATCTGGAATCCTTGCTCTCTTCTGCACAGAACAGTAACTGCACAGGTTGTCAACTCGCATTCTACACCTCCTATGCAAACCATGCGAATAACACATAAACCATCATATGCGGAGGTACTCACCAGAAACCTACCTAAACACCAGAGACCTTCCAAGCACAAACATGCTACACCTAATACAGCACCAACAGCACTCAATACAGATAAAAAACACAAGCACCAGTGTCTCACCAAATAAGCCCCTTAAGGCAAAGCACATCTAAACCAAATCATTTAGTCATAGGTGACTCCACTGTGACACACACATGTCCCACTCACCAGGCTGGAAAAGGAGAAGGTTACGGTCAGTTGTCTATCGGGCGCTAAGATCCGTCAGATAACACATGCATGCACGTCTCTCAACAACAAGTACCATTATGACTCAGTCATAGTTCAAGTTGGTGTGAATGACTTGAGATGCACTTCATTGGACTATATGACGAGAGACATGATTGAGCTCTTATGAATATGTGTCCCAGGCAGGTATGTTCCTAACCTTGAACAGCATTCTACCCTCATCTAGGATACCACCACAATATAAACAAAAAAGATTGACTTCAACAATTGACTTAGTTTCTGGTGTCATTTTAAGAGGATCCAGATCCTGTCAGCCGGGGATGACATGGCTGACAGACCATGCTGCTTTGCCAAAGACGGTCTTCAACTGTCACCTCCAGGCTTTCAGTTACTGGCTAAGGCACTCACCTGCAAGGTCTCAAGAACAAAATATCCAAAGAGAAAATATCACTCACAAATAAATTAAAGGTTATGCTGCTAAATGCTAGCAGTTTAAATCGGAAGTTGCACTCTCTGGCAGCATTACTCTCCCTGGAGGATGCACATGTCTGTGCAGTCACAGAAACTTGGTTCAGGGCTGCAGGCCGTACCCCAGCCTTGCAAGGCTACAATGCCTTCCACACTTTCTGACTGCAAAATGAACATGCGAGAACCAAAGGAGGAGGAGGAGTATCTGTCCTCCTCAAAGATAAATACACCTCTAGACTGGTTAGACAGGAAAACTCCACTGAGTTACTCCAAGTTCATCTAACTGTGGATAAGACTCCCTTCAAGTCACTGTTGGCTATAGGCCCCTTTAATGACCCAAGATACCCACACTGCTTATTTGGACCTACTCGAGTCAATCAAATTACAACCAAACACTCCAGTCATGGGCAATTGTAACTATCCCTCCATTGACTTGGAAACTTATATGAGTACCAACATGCTTGCACAAAGGTTCCTGGAATTTGTTAACACTAATGCCCTGGAATTAATAGTTTCCAACCCCACAAGCAGCTCAAATATTCTCGACCTGGTCCTCACCAACATGGGTGACTGCTGCACCACCACAAATATAGGACCCTCACTGGTTAAATCTGATCACAAATCAGTCCTGTTTGAATTAGACATAACACCTGAACCCCACTTAGGTGATGTCAGGCTAAAAAATTTCACCAAAGCTAATTATACCTTCCTAAGGGATGGCATAAATAATTTCCAAACTCCTGTTCCCAAAGACATACTAAGGTATACACAAACGCCCTGTATAAACACTTACACAAATGTATTGACACAGGTGTACCCGATAGGATCAAAATAAGATCCTCAAGAAAAAACAAGCCTCCCTGGTGGACATCTAGGATTAATAAGTTATACAACAAGAGGAAGAAGCTGCTGTCCAAGAATAAAAAAGAGAGGACCCAGCATTGGAAGAACACCCTCTTCTACTTGAACAAACAAATAAAGACAACTTGTAAAATCCTCCAAGGGCAACTCCGAAAGAAATTTAGCAACAATAGCTAAGGATAACCATAAGGCATTCTTCAGCTATATCCATCACCTAAAAAGTAGGACCCAGACATGTGCTGAACTAGCTGTGGATGGCATCACAAACATTGATCCTGCAAAAATAGTTAACCTATTAGCCGACAGATTTAGTGAGCATTTCGTCCCATGTCCCCTCCAAACATTCCATAAAGCATTCCCTCTACATCTCCCCCATCTTGCATCTCCAAAGAGAAAGTCATTAATGCTCTCTCCATGGCAAAAAAACATAGCCTCTATGGGACCGGACGGCATCCAGGGTTGCATTTTAAAGGGTCTAAAATGTGAGTTAAAAACTCCATTAAGTACTCTCTTCAACCACAGTCTGAGTACTGGTTTTGTCCCTGCTGAATGCAAAACATCAACAGTCATCCTCCTTCATAGAGGGGGTACAGCAAAAGACCCTGGGAACTACAGACACATAAAATTAGCCAGCTTTATCTATAAGGCCAAGGAACGAATCATCATGGACCTTATAAATAAGGATATAGGTGCGCTCCAAACTCTTGATCCGTCAAAGGCAGGTCACGCCTGTTAAACCTAATGGCCTTCTTCAAAAATGTCACCAGAGCCACAGACTAAGGCAAATCTATGCATACAGCCTACCTTAACTTAGCCAAGGCCTCCAACACAATCCCGCATTTGGGCATCATTGATAAACTCTCCCAAATGAATATCAACCCTTATGTCATCAGGTGGGTTGCTAACTGGCTCACTGACAGATCACACTCACTCAAAGTTGGGGACTTTATCTGAACCAGCAGACCTGTTACCAGTGGGGTTCAGCAGGGGTCAGTGCTGGTCCCCCTGTTGTTTGGAATACACTTCTCAGAAGTTCAGGCAAAAAACAGAGGGGCTGTGGCTGACACATTGTTGATGACTGCAAATTGGGTGTACTCACTGAATCCCCAAATGATGTCAATATACTTTAAGAGGGACTTAAACCAATGATTGGTGCCAAAGGCATGGACTCAAACTCAATGCTAAAAAATGCATCATCATCCCTTTCGGAAAAAATAATATTCTTGCAGACTATCATATAAATAATAATACCCTATGTAACAAACTCAGTAGTGACAGACTTGGGAATGCAAGTTGACTGTAGCCTAAACACTGACCACCATGTGTCTACTGTGCTAAGAAAGGCATTCTACATCACACACCTCATTAGCAAAGACATTGCCTCAAGAACAAAAAAGGTCATAACATCCCTGTACTTGACCCTCATCATCAGTACAACCTCCCTTTGGTATGTCCCTTAACAGGCACCTGCAGAAACTTGAGACCTCAGAGATTTCTAACCAAGAAAATTCAGGGTCTCCAGCACTTCATACATTAACAGACGTCACTGTACTCGGTAGCGTACAGACTACTTCAAGGAGACTAGTGCCTGGCCTACAGAGCAATCTTGGATCCAAACTGACTGAAAATACTGCACATCTGCAAATCAAATGAGACAAGGGTCACCTGTTCCAAGGACCTTAACATGGTTTGTGACATAAACAGGACCTGCTGGAGAAACAGATATGTTATTATTTAGACATTTGTTAACTAGGTTGGTCCAACTGGGCCTGCACCCATTTTTAATGGAGCCCCAGGGAGAAACGCTCCAGTGATGTCTCTCAGAAGTTGCCACTCCTTTGGAATAGGCTACCAATTCACATCAAACAAAGCCCTTCTATGACCCTATTTAAGCATAGCATGGATGACTGGATGGTAAACCGTAAATTCCTGCCAGGGATTTCACCTATGACCCTCCTACATATGGGCAGTCATTGCTAACTAAAATCTCAAGTTTAGGCAAGATCCTTTTTATTGGGTTTCTCTAGTATTATATTGGGTGCACAGTCCAGTAACCACCTATGAAAATGTAAGGGATTGTTGTATCCTGTGAAGATGCCTTTGCACATCAGTGCTCATGTAAAGTCCAATGACCATTTATCAAGATCATTACTATTCCCTCTGACCCTAGTGCGGCTTTATACAGTATGCCAAATACACTTGTCAAAATGTATGCTGGTTTCAAGAGACAGCACCAAGAAATATTTACATTTTGTTGACTGGGCTACTCCTATTGTGGAAGAGCCCATTTTCAGAGGGCCCCATGTAGAAAAACTCCAAATACTTAGTGACAGTTGTAGTGGTAGATAAATGCAACCACCATCACTTCACAGATAGAGAAAATACAGACAGAGTGTTAATGCATCTTTAGACAAATGAAAAAATGCCACATTTGCCTTAGATGCACAGCAATAAACAATACACACTACACACCGCAAAAACACACAATTTGCAAATAAATCAATGTTTCAATATTAACAGTTAAAGCCAGAGAAGTGATTTTATGTCATGCATACTGTATGCCATGCAGGACATCTCACAAGTGAGTGTGACTTGTGCACACCAGTTTCACCATGCAAGAAATCTCACAAGCAAATGTGTCTTGTGCACATCAGTCACACCATGCAGGAGATCTCACATGTGAATGCGTCTTGTGGACACCAGTTAACATTCTTTGCATGTGCTGTTCTTGAGATAGCAATGCACACTGAACACACACTGCAGAAAAGGCATGGATATGTGCAGTCAAGGCCATGGTGTTTCACAGAAAGAAGCTCCCTTGGTTTCAGTTTCAGCAGCACTTATGGCTACACATGGTCCTTTATATCCATTAGTAAACCTAGTCAACACATATGGCCTCTCACTGATATCTACATTTGGATCCTGCACCTCTACGCTCCATGTCATAGACCTGGAGTGCCACAAGTGCCATCTCAGCACAGCAGGGAAACTATCAGGAGCACATCTGAATTTAGTTCACTGCACTGTTCATATTGGACTAGGCAGAGGATTGGGTTGCTCATCAACAGCACTCTGTGGAGAACCCATTACGTATGATGAGGTGCTCCACTGGCAGATGACAGTGGTTAAATAACATGTAACTTAGTATGCATGGTTAATAACTCTGATGTCTGGTGTCATATATGAAAAAGCTATGTAACAGTCAGCATACCTAGTAGCTGTCAATTCAACACCACAAATGCATACTTCCTTCTATTCTTGGAGTTGCGTGTGCAACTGACATGTTACAGTATAAAGCTTTTTACCAGATGATATTGTGTCACTTGTGGCTGGGCATACTGGATCCACTGACGTTCCAGTTACTAATGAAGTTCCTCTCCAGCAACTTTCTTGATGCCATCTTCACTGGAACTGCGTTCTTTAGAGCCCTGTGGTTGTGATGTTACAGCACCAACGCTGTGAAGAGGGAAACCAGTCTCCTTGGCTGCAATCATGTTGTGAAGCAAGGCAAACATAGTGACAATCGAGGCTGATAGGCAGTCTCTTTGGATATATCCAAGACTGGACTGTGTCTCTTAAACTATGAACTTCAGCACAGAATGCAGATGCTGATTCAAATTAAATATCCTTGCCTACCTGTGTGCCTCATTACAAGAGTCTGCTGTTGTAAATAGATTCCAGATGGAGATCATTAACCAAAGATGCAAAGGATAAATACTATCACCCGTAATTAGAGTCCCACTGCCTCTGTACTTAACTTGAAAGCTACATGCATTACTGTATTCCTTTCTGATCATTACATACTTGTATTTCATCTGAAAAAATGGTAGTACAGACACGTCAAAAACAAAATGAACCCTTGCAAGTACAGCAAGTGCAGGGCCCAAAACACCTCCATGAAGAACAAAAATCCAAAGGCCAGCACACAGTGGTGTGAGAATCCTTGTACAGTTTAATAAAACATGTTATTCAGGCAAAAACAGACAGGGTTTAGCAAAAATAGAACAATGCCTTCTTCAGTGTGAAAAGAATCAAATCAATGATGCCCTTGTATATAACATGAACAAAACAATACTTCTGCTGATTGGTTGGCTATAATTGTTCCTTAAGACCAGGTGGAAACAATCCCCCCAACTTGATAATCCATTTCTGCCCTTTACTGTTATATATGCTGTGCCATCCTGATTTGTTAAGCTTATCCCCAGTGATCCTGTCAATAATGGTAAACCTAAAGTTAGCTGTATTGTGTACCAAAGAGTGTTTATATAATGCATTAGTTAATCTTTTCTGCCTGATGTCACTCATATCCTTCCTATCTTGTGAGGAAGCCCAATTGCTTGCCATTAGTACCGTGCCTGTTTTATACCCTCGGGCCTTAAACCTGTTAACGAGGTCATGTTTAAAATGTTCACATCTATTAGGATGAGAAGAAATCCATCTCATGCAGAGAAATTGCGATTTCGGGACATTACATGTAATGTGTGGTGGATGAAAACTAGATGCATGCAATAATGAGTTGTATTGTGGATATTTACAGAAAACCTGGGTATCCAAAGTTTGATCCATATTCCTTGTAACTAAAACATCCAAAAATGTCATTTGTACCACATGATAATTGACTGTAAATTGTATACCCCACTTATTACTATTGATATATTCAACAAATTCATGCAAATAGGCAACATCAGCTCTCCAAACCATCCAGCAATTGTCAAGGTAGCATCTCCATATGTCGATTTCATCAAGAAATAGATTGTGGGTGGGATCATAAATAAGTTGTTCCTCCATAAAGGCCATGAAAAGGTCAGCATAAATGGGAGTAAATGATGCTCCCATAGCTGTGCCCTGCTCCTGCCAAAAACATCTTCCCTGGTAATAGAAAGTGTTTTTGGTGAGTACATGTTCAGCAAGACAGATAAGGAAAGTATTGAACCCAGGTGGATAAAGTACAGCTTGATATAGCCAATGTTCCAAAGCCGCTAAACCAGCCCAATGAGGAATATTAGTATAAAGGGGTTCCTATCAGATAGTCGAACTTCTGTAAGTTCGAACCTCATATGGTCGACACCATAAGTTCAAATTTGCAGAAGTTAGAGCGTTTCAACGGAAATCACCATAAGGGGGGATTTCAGTTTTGTTCAATGTGGTGCAAACTCGGAGTTGGTATATTTAAGTAGCGGGAGGTGTGGGGGGGGCTTGGCCCCCTTGCTTACAACAGTTTTTTATTTTTTTTGTTTTTTATGCATAGTCGAAGATTTTTAACCATGAACAGGATGGTTTGAACATTCCGTGTTCAAAGTTATTAAACTTCGACTATGTGATATAGACCCGTATAAAGGGTCGTCACATTTAAAGTACAAAGCAACCAACCTGGTTTAAACTGCATATCCAAAACGATTTTTAAGAACTCTGTAGTGTCCTGGATCTGAGACCTAACATTATTTCAAAAGCGGCCTAAGATGTTGTGTCAAAAACTGTGACAAGGGTTCCGTAACAGATCCCCGACCAGATACAATGGGTCTTCCCAGAGGATCATGTAAATCTTTGTGTAATTTGGGTAATAAGTATAATTATTGATGCCTAGGGTCAGAGATGGTCAAATGATGCAAGGTTGTCTTTGAAATAATGCCCTCATCCTTAGCTGATAAAAGAAATTGGTCTATCTGTTGTTTAAATTTGGGGCCGGGATCCAAGGGCATATGAGTGTAACAGTGCCCATTGCTCAACTGTCTGAGAGGCCCCGCTTTATACTTAACCCAATCCATGACAAAGTACAGTTGTGTACACTTACCATAAATGTAGATGTTCGAGTGTATTCATTGTTGCAGTCATCACACTTGGACTATCTGCCTGTAGGTAGCCCTCAGTCAGCCCGAATACCAGAGACTTAATATTTCTGCGCCGGTTGCTGTCGCTTCAGGACTGAAATCAGGTCATCAGGGGAATAAAACAGGCAGCCGATGCCATTACATTAGTTTTTCTTGCCCCAAATGTCAGGAGCCCCCAAACAGGGAGCTAAGTTATGGTAGAAAAACATCACCAGTAAAAATTAAATATCAATAGCCCTGTAAGGGGTGAGTAGAGAGATAGAGAAGGAGAGAGAGAGAGAGACAAGGAGGCTGGAGAGTGGGAAACCAGGACTGCAACAGTGAATACACTCGAACATCTACATTTATCGTAAGTGTACACAACTGTACTATGTTCTTCGTGTTTCACTGTTGCAGTCTTCACACTTGCGTTGATTCTCAAAGCTGAAGAATGGGTGGGGGCAGTCAAGAAGAGTTGGGGCTGGCTAGAATGTCCTGCAGGACTGCTGTTGCAAAACCTGCCCTGGATTTGGAAAAGATAGGCAGGTGGTAATGCTTAGTGAAGGTGTGAACAGAACTCCAGGTAGCAGCTTCCAGAATGTCCCTGGTAGGGACTCCTCTGAGAAAGGCTGTAGAGGTTGAAGTTGCCCTAGTGGAATGCGTTTTGACCCCCTGAGGGGGTGGTTTCCCATGGTGTTTGTAACAGAAATGGATACAGTGTGCTATCCATTTGGAGATGGTTTGTTTTGATATGGCCTTGCCCTCTGCCCCTGGTGCAAAGCTGACTAGTAACTGGTCAGATTTCCTGAAGGGCTTAGTCCTATCAAGGTAGGATCTGAGCTGTCTGTGCACATCTAAAGAGTGCAGGATCCTTTCCGCCTTATTCTGGGGATTAGGGAAAAAGGTGAGCAAATGGATAGATTGGTTGAGAGCCACACTGGACACCACTTTAGGCATAAAAGTAGGGTTGGTCCTGAGAGAGACCCTGTCAGCATGAAAAATAATGAACAGGTCCACAGCCATAAGTGCTTGTAGCTCAGACACTCTTCTAGCTAAAGTGATGGCCAGAAGCAAAGCTGTTTTCCAAGAGAGGAATTTTAACTGTACTGATGCTGCAGGCTCAAAGGGGGTAGCGTGAGCTTTTCCAGCACAAAGTTAAGGTCCCAAGCAGGGGTGGGGGCTCTTCTTGGTGGCCTTAAGTTGTTAGCCCCTCTCAGGAACTGCTTGATGAGAGAGTGAGAGAAGAGAGGTGGCTCAGTGCTGTAATGAGCAGAAATGGCAGAAGCATAGATCTTAATGGAAGAGAAGGATGGGCTTCTGTGGAGTAGGTCTGCTAGGTAGTCCAGGATGAGAGGTAAAGAGGGCTGTGCTGCATCCGCTCCTTTAGAGTGAATCCAGGAACAATACCTTTTCCACTTATCAGCATAGGATTTCCTTGTACTGGGTCTTCTGGCTTCATGAATGACATCCAGCACCTGCTTGCTTAGGCTGGCCAGTGGAGAAGAATTCAAGGAATGAGCCAGGCTGCTAGGTTCAGGCTTTGCAGTTGCGGATGCACGATCTGTCCCTCCTGTTGGGTGAGGAGGGTTGGGATCTGGGTTAGGTGCCATGGTGGCACCGGTGACAGACTGTGTAGTAGTAGGTACCAGTGTTGGCGTGGCCAGTCTGGGGCAATCAGGATTGCCCTTGGTCTTTCCTGCCTTAACATGAGTAGTACTCTTGTAAGAAGAGGCAGAGGGGGAAATGCTAGGGCATCCACTTTCCAGGCTTTGCTGTGAGGTACCCTGGTGCAGAATCTGCTGAGCTGGTGATTGTAGAGGGAGGCAAATAGGTCCACCTTCAGGGTACCCCATTTCTGAGTTAGAAGGCTGAAGGTGTTGAGGTCTAATTGCCACTCGTGTGGGTCTAGGAGAGTTCTGCTTAAGTCATCTGCCAGAGAGTTTTGTTTGCCTGGCAGGAATTGAGCTAGCAGGTGAATATGCACAGCCAAGGCTGTGTTCCACAGGGTCATGGCTAGTCTGCAGAGTGGGTAAGAGTGGGTCCCCCCCTGCTTGTTGATGTACCACATCACTGCGGTGTTGTTGGTTTTTATCAGAATGGGCCCTAGTGAGAGTAGGGATCTGAAAGCTGTCAGAGCTTGCTGAACAGCTAGTATCTCTTTCTGGTTGATGTGCAGGTGTATTTGGTTTGGGCTCCAGTGGCCCTGAATGCATCGGCCATCCAGATGTGCACCCCAGGCATAGTCTGATGCGTCTAGGTGGCGTGGGGTTGTGTAAAGGGAAGTCCCTTGTTGTGGTTGCATGCTGCTGCCCACCAAAGAAACTAGGTCCTGAGACAAGGTATGATAGGTATGACAGTTTCCAGGTCGTGAGAATGTTGGCACCAAAGACTTTTTAAGTACCACTGAAGTTTCCTCATATGCAGTCTGGCACATATAATTAGTAGACTGCAGGAGGCCATGAACCCTAGAGCCTGCAGGATTTTCCTTGCAGATAGCTGGGTTTTGGTGGCCATTTGAGTAAAGCAGCCTGTCAGATAGGCTTGTTTTTCTGGAGTAAGGAATGCCATCTGGGATGCTGTGTCCAAACTTGCTCCCAGGAATACAATTTTTTGAAAGGGGACTAGCTTGGATTTCTTTTCATTAATAGTGTACCTCAGGAAGGTTAGAAGGTCCTTTACAAATGTCAGGTGCTGCAACAGCTTTTCCTGACTGTCTGCCTGAATCAGGCAATCGTCCAAGTAAGGGTAAATTTGAATTTTTCTCTGTCTGCAATAGGCAATGGCTGGAGCCAGGCATTTTGTGTAGACTCTGTGAGCAGTGGATAAGCCAAAGGGAAGTGCAGAAAACTGATAAGGCATAGATCCTGCCCTGAAACGTAGATATTTCTGCATGAGTCCCAGATAGGGATATGCAGATAGGCTTCCTTTAGGTCTAGGGTGGTTAACCAGGCATCTCTGGACAGCACAGGGAGAGCACAGGGAGAAGCTGCTGTAGGGTAAGCATTTTGAATTTTGGTACCACCTGGAAGGTGTTTAGAATGGATAGATCTAAGATTGGGTGCCAGGTCCCCTCTTTTTTGGGTACCAGGAAAAGTCTGGAATAAAAACCTTGGCCTATCTGTTCTGCAGGAACAGGCTGAATTGTACTTATGGAGAGCAGGGACTGGACTTGGTTTTGTGACTCTGCCCACTGGTTTGGTGGAAGGTCTGGGAACCCTTTTGGGGTTGGCAGTGTGTGGAAATAAAATTTGTACCCCTGGGATACTACGTTGAGGACCCATCGATCGTTGGTGATGGAGGTCCAGTTGCATGGTGGGCTAGTTTTCCTCCCAGGGGTACGAGCAATTGGGCAGAGATGAGGAGAGAAGTTGAGAAGTCATTGTGAGTTCTTTCCGTAAGGGGGTGGCTTTTCCTCTAGGTCTAGTTTGAGATGGCCTTGAGGGGGTTGGAAAGGACCAATGTTTCGAGGTGCAATGCCTACTGAATCTTGGAGGCTGCACTTGCAAAAAATCTTTGACTGTCTGCATAGACTTAGCCTTTTCTTCCATCTTTTTTAAAACCTCTTCAGCTTTGGTGCCAAACAGATTGTCCTTATTCAAAGGAGGTTCCAGTAATTTTGATTTGACATGGTCTGGCAAGGTCTGCTCCTTAAGACAAGCATGCCTTCTAAGTACAGAACCTGCGACTGCTGTCCTGCAAGATGCTTCAAGGGTGTCAAACCCACACTGCAGAGTATGCTTGCTGACTTGGCTTGCAGAATGCATTAGCTCCTGTAATTCTTTCTTTTCTGCACAGTCAGGAAAGGTAGATCACTTTTGCTTAATAAGATCCATAGTATGTTGCTGGTATTTCAGCATGTGGAACTGACAAGTCAATGCTCTAATGGTGAGAGTTGCAGAGGTGTATACTTTCTTACCCCATCTGTCTAAAGCCTGTGAATCCCTGTCCAAATGGGTGGGATTCTTAGCTGTAGTTGCTTTTATTCCTTTAGGCCCTTGGGAGATGACCTCTGGGTCAGCAGTGGGATTTCTGAAAAGAAATTTGTGAGAGTCAGGGATGCTGCAGTACCTGTCTGGTTTCCTTGGAGCAGGGTGTAAAGTCTCAGAAGTTAGAGTGTATTCTGTGAAGACATCATCCACAACATCCAGAACAGGAGGGATAGCTAAGGGTCTGTGCTGTGGTAAGTCTAAAAATTCCCTGAGTCTCTTTTTAGACTAAGGATAATTCCGGCAATCCCAGTGGAAATTTCTTTCTAAGTATGTAGGGTTTACCAAAAGAAAATTCCTCTGGAGGGGAAGCAGAAGGAATGGATTCCTCTGCATCTGAATCCTCATAGGCAGATAAAGACAGGTCTTCATATTCAGAAACCCAGAGTCATCGGACTCTTGGTCAGCTAAAGCTACTGGGGACAGGTCTCTTTTTCTTTTAGCAGGGGAAGGCTGGCTTTCCCTAATCAGCATGATCAGGTCTTCTGCCATTTTTAGCATTTGAGATTGTGGCAAGGAAGCAGGTACTTGCATTTGAGTCATCGTTTTTTTTAGGCATAACTCATACTATTGGCCTTAGAAATACGGTAGTTTTAGAAAGAACCGAAGGCGCGAAAGAAGTAGTCAGTTTGTGTCGAATATCAGTAATGTGAAGAACTTCCTCAGAAGCTGGTGCCTGCACAGCGGCTCAGGACTCATCCAAGGTAAAGACATCCGCAGGTTCCATAGTCAAAAGAAGTCTTGCGGCATACCAGACTCTGAACAGGTCTCGGTAGCTGCCTGTGAATCCATCAAAGCAGGCATCAGGGGCTGGGAAAGCGCCTCACTGAGTACCGACGAATTGGCGACTAGCTTAACGGAAGCGTTGTCAACAGTTTTGGACCTGTGTGGTCTGTCTCTGTCTTTATCCTTATGTTTTTGTGAAAGATCGATAGTCGGATGGCTTACCGAAGCCATTTCAGAATACGGAGATTGAGAACGAAAGTATTTAGCTACAATCAGGGCCTGACAATGAATAGATCAGGCATTGAACAAAGCACAAAACCGACAGAGAGGTATGTTGTGGTCTGGGCCTAAACAGGTGACACAGTAAAAATGGAAATCTCTGTGTGGTATTTGCTTTCCACAGGCGAGACAATTATTAACTTTTTTTGACATCGGTTAGAGCAAGAAAAAAGGATCCCCAATGGGGTACTTATCTTTAGAAGACTTCAGGATGATTCAATTTCGGAAACGAAAACTCAGGTAGCTGCTGAGTGGCACTCATGTGAACTGCTTCTGCTTCTGGCTCCTCGGTAAGAAAGACTGATGTAATGGTGTCGGCTGCCTGTTTTATACCTCTGACGACCTGACGTCAGTCCTGAAGCGACAGCAACCGACGCAGAAATACTAAGTCTCTGGTATTCGGGCCGACTGAGGGCTACCTGCAGGCAGATAACCCAAGTGTGAAGACTGCAACAGTGAAACACAAAGAACATCTATAGCCCCACCCTTGTCAGCTAGTAAGATCACCAAATTCTTATTATGTTGTAGATCCAAGATGACCTGCTGTTCATCTTTGAGAGATTTGTGGGGTATTATCCCAGATTCCAGAAAATAAAAATGTAGATCTTTGGGAACCATATTTTGGAACATATGAACTAAATGTTGCATGGGAGGCATAAAGCTAGATTTATGAAATTTAAATGTATTATCAACAGCCTCAGTTGATGATGAGTCAAAATGTAATCTAAGGTTTAATAAATGACAAAATGCTATAACACATCTTGTGCCAAAGAATCCTCAGACACAAAAAAGCAGGTACAAAATTAAGCCCTTTATTAAGTAATTGCAATTCAACCTGTGTAAGAGCTGTAGATGAAATATTAAGTACATTAGCACATGTATTTATTTCCGTGTCATGATTTTGAGTAATGTCTCCACATTGCTGATTTCTGTGATGCTTTCTCCCTCCCCTGTGTGTCCTACTCCTAAAAGGATATCAGAGTTCCTACATTTGGACATCGAAGATGCTGTGGTGTATTGTACCTCCGAATCTGTCATGGAGGACGAATCCTCACCTGATGTACCACTGAAATGGCTTATAGATTTTTTGAGACTCGACCTAGGCCTTTTTCTCTTAGAGGATTCGGTTCCTAAGCTAGTAAATTTCACATTTTTATTTAAGCCAAAGGGCTTGCCTCTTTCATAATCACTCTTATCCCTTTGAAATTTCTGCATTTTCCTGTCTTTCAGTTGTTGTTCAAGAGTAAGCAATTCCTGACTCAACTGATTTAAACAAAAAATATAACGTCTGCCCTTCAAATTTTTTGGTTTCTTCACAAACTGCGGCCACTTCAATAATACTTAAGTCAATGGACCGGTCATAACATGCAGTAAGTCATCAACAAAGCTTACAGAGGCCTTTTGTTGGGCAAAAGCCTATTGTTCCGCTAATTCATCATCTATGTGTGCCATAAGAGATTGAATGCATACTCTAAGTCCTCTGGGAGAAATCCCTTTGGCTTGGTATGCCTTAAATAGTCTGAGGTGCCAAACATTAGTTCATAATGCTCTCATACTCTTAGTTAACCTTTGGAAAATAGCTGTACATGTATTTGTAGGTTCGGACATGTCAGCTACCTCATTTGAATTGCCCCTTGGAACAAGACCAAATATCCCCATGTTATCCCTATCATCTGATAACCCTTTACAAAGCTGAGTCAGATCCATAGTCATCTATATAACTGGTAGTTCATATAGATCCAAAAGTGATCAATGGGACAACACAATTATGTGGGTATATATAAAAATGTTACCCTAATAGTAATTCAATGTCAAAATACAAACACAGAGTTACACTGTGAACCAATATGGTGAATCCATTGGATGAGGGATGACATAGACTGTAACACATATATCTATAAAAAATATAATATTACAAACCTGTATATACAGATTTATTTACCCCAAACACAAACAAATCCAATAAATGTGTATAAGGTCCGGACCCCCAGTTTAAAATTGGATACCCAAAATGCAATAACAAACGGGAAGTGAAAAGGAACAATAATATCCCATGCGTATTAAAAACACACCAATGGTAGAAGATTCCTATAGTAGGAAATCCAAGTTGTAAACTAAAAATAAAGCCATTGTGAGCATGAATACTGTGCTAAACCCTTCATATGCGATGGTATGTTCTCCTCCAAATTATGCATTAAGTATTAGCAGTAGTCACCACATCATGAAACAGGAGACCATCATAGCCCTTCCATACTGTAGTACCAAATTGGGTGCAACCCTCCACTCAAATAACCGCACTGCTATGTCTCTTTTAAAGAGCAGTTAGCAACATTTATATCACCCGCAAAAAATATCATTTCTCAGACCTCACACAAAATATCTGCTCTGAAAAAGAAATGTGTAGTAAGACCAAACTAAGTGAAAACAGTCCTGCCAGCCCTGATTCCAAAATATTTGGGTGGTATCCAGAGTTTGGTAATGTACAATTACTATTAATAATAATATATAGTGCTATAGGCATGAGAAATCAAAAGAAAAAATGTAATAAATACAACAATGTTGATAACACGCCCTGTTTCCTGACTCAGACCTCTATATGGAATATTAATTTAAATATAGGCATCAGGATATATTTATGTATATTCACAAACAAAAAATGAGTAAATATTAGGAGATCCAGAATAAATAGCCTGTTATATGACTAACGCCCTATTTCTTAATATAAACGTTCTCAAAAGAACGGACCCCTAAGAGACTAACTGTAATATGTGATGTGGAATGACAAAAAGCATTCAGCATGACCCTAGTCACAAAACTGTCCCGATATGTACCAAAAGTTATTGCAAAAATTGTGAAAAACTTGGTACCAGATGTTGGTCAAATACATAATTGCAAACCGCTCAAATACACAAGTCCAAACAATAAAGAACCAGCAAAGTCTGCAATTCCAGCCCATATAACAAATGTATCTGGAAAGAAAAAAAATCAGCAATGTAGAACCAACATGTCCCTATATGTAAAAAGTATAAACTGGCAATGGTTGGAACCAAACGAGATGGTAGATGCACCAAGAATGAAGTTCAATATTAGGAAAACACAAAATGCTGTAAAATTACCACTGATCAAAGTCTAAGGCAAGTCCCACGTAAATATCCTGTTTGAATGTCCAAAAATTAGTCCATTCCCCAAGATGTATAGTTCAAATTGGTAAAATGAACGCCACTGTTGGACTGGAACCTCTGAAGCAAGAACATGCCAAAGTTAGTGAAAATGTCCCTTCATAATGCGATAGAAACAAAATGGTGCATCCTGAAGGAAAAAGACCCCTTCAATGATATCGGGATCCCCTAAAAATGAGTCTGAACAGCAGATGCCAAACACGTCTGCCAAATGTGTGCAGAGTTCCAGAGTACTATGCGAACACATGTTACAATGTCAGTTTCTTTCATGTAAAGTCCAATATGTTAGCATGCACCTTTCACATATGCTTCAAACAAGTTGGTTAGACTTATAATTAGAGAATGAGATATACTCTAACAATTAGAACATACACTGAAGTAAGCTGGCATACTATTTAGCAGCTTCCCAAAGTATCCTTCAAAGTGTTAAATCTTGGAGATTACTTGGTTATTTATGCTACAGTACAATGAAATTGTGATTTTTTTTCTCTTTGCCAAGTCTTCAGCTTGCTTCATTCGCCCTCACTAGCCCTCAGGCTCACTCTGCTTCACCAGCCTAACCCCAATTTCCACCCACCCCCTCATACTCTACATTTATATTTCCATAGCACCACACACATATTCCTCAAATCAATACCATCAGTTCCTTCCAGAAGAAATCAGTAGAATTGCTCTCAAAAGTAACACCCACTCTTATTTACCACCAAAGATTCTCCCTCTCAGACGGTCTTACTCCTTGCCCCCTGTAACTATCAAACTATATCTCTACAACAAACTCAATACCCTCCTATCATTTTCTAATCCTTATTTACAAGATAAAACCCAAGTTACACAAGATGCTCATAACTCAGATTATTTTACTATTATTTTACTATTCCTCCTCACTCTACTAGCCTTCATCACCAATTATCCAATCCACCTCCTTCAAATACTTAGGACTTCAGCCAATCTTCACAAATAATATCAACATCTGCCCAGACAGCCTTTCTCCATAACATCCTATCTCTATAAACAAACCATATCTGATTTATTTATCTAGAAATAACTCAAAACTATGTATCCAAATTTAAGATCAAATACCAAACCAAGACCAAAATATATTTTCTAATCGTTGTTCAGTTGTGTTTCTACCTACCTTTGAAGATCAAAATATAAATGGCCATACTTTTCCTTGTGTAAAATATCAATTCAAAAAATTAGCAGTGATATTCACCCCGACCCAGGTACCACTGTCTACAAAACCATCACTTCCGACCCCAAAATAAACCAGTCACCTAATATACCTCAGCAAAAAACATAACCCAAACTCATCTTACTAAATATGAATCTAAGTATGTGCAATAAAATCCATGACATACATGACTACCTTGCCACATACACTCCTAATGTAGTTATAGCTACTGAAACATGGTTAAAAAAGAAATAAAGGATAATGAGATCACTCCCCCCCCCCCCGATACAATATGCTCGGGCATGACAGACAAAACAAGTGTGCAGGTGGTGTAGCAATCTATAAAAAGTCCCTAACCATCACCTTACTTCCACAGGAAATACCCACATTTAACAATGCTGAACTTATAATAACACTTCTAAAAATCAACAATAGGGAAACTATATGTTTAACAATAATTTATATGCCACTAGGGAATTACACTGATACTGCTGAAAGCATCCTATACTGGACATCCCAACAAATTAACCATGAAACTATAATACTTGGAGACTTAAACATAGTCTGGCAACTCAAATTCCACTACTCCCACTGAATCCATAAACTTGATCAACTTCAGACAATTAATAATCATACCTACTAGAATCAATAAAACTTCACAAAGATCTATGTGGAGATTAGAATGGACTGTTAGAAAAAAAACAGGTAAAATGACAAATGTAGGCTGTCTCTCAGACAGCATAAGTGATCACATACCAACATACGCTACTAGAATTTACCATAACTAAGATAAACATATCTATAATCAAGTATGAAATACAACCAATTTCAGCAAAAATATTTTCAATGAAACACTAAAACGATATAACTGGAATGTACTTAGAACAATGTCACTAGATACTGCCGTGGAACACTTTAATAACATATTCTTACAGATCTTAAATAATCTATAAGCAGTGAAGTCAAACCCTGCACCATGGCTGACAAAAGGGAAAAAAAACATCATGACAAAAAGGGATAAAGTCAGGAAAAATTGGTACAAAAATAGAGCTCAAAGTCTTCCAGCAATTAAGACATCTTAGAAACCCTTATATACACATTTATATACACCACTACAGTTGGTTTTGAATCAAAAATTTATAGGAAAGATACCTTTAGCAATTTGTATTTGGAATTCTCAAGTTGTCATCCAATGAGTCAAAAACGGAGCATATTTAAAGGGCAATGTATTAGGGATGCACGTATGACCTCAAATTATTTGGAGATGGCCAAAGAGTTGGAAAATATTGGTGATATGATCAGTAAACGTGGTTATTTAAGTAATTTAATCACTGATATCAGTAATTATGTCCAAAATGAATGGGGAAAAAATATAAACCCCTATTAGGGGTAGGATTAGGCTATGAGGGTGACTTATGTAAGAACCCCAATGAGGTATTAGACAACAACAGAAGTGGTATTAACTACAGGAGGGGCTTGTATTTTAAAGTATGGTCCACACACGAGAGGTTTACAAAAAATAATAGGAACCAAATGGAATATTTTGAACAGTGATGCGGGTGTGCAGGGCAAACTGGGGGACCAACCATACTTTGTTTACAAAATGAATTCTAACTTGAAGTTGTTTGAATCTAGAACATATGGAAGCAAAACTTTGGTGATACAAGGTAGAACCAAGAAATGTGGGAATTGCAACCAATGCTTTGCTATATTGGAAGATAGTACCTTGGTACTTGGAAATTCTAATAGCACACTCAGCAAGTTTAAAAAGGGTAACTGCAGGACACAGCACGTGATATATTTAGGAAAATGTGTAAAGTGTCCGGATTACTATGTAGAGAAAAACAATCGGTGCCTTAGGAACCGTATTTATGACCATTATTACAGCATTAGAAAGAAAGATACTAAAAATGCACTGTATAGGCACCTTGAAACAAGTCCAAATTGTGATTTATTTAAATTTGCCATATTGGAACAAGTTAAAGTCAACCCTAGGGGAGGGAATGTTAGGACCAAACTGGGTGAAAGTGAGATTAAATGGCAGATGTTACTTAATGCAGCAGTACACCCAGGTATTAATGACTATATTTCCATTAAACCAGTACTTGAAGAATATAATGCTATGAAGATATTTATCTTCACATTTTTAAACGTAATATTTTTAAATCTAACACATTTTATATTTTATAGTTTATTTATACATACATATATTTATTTATTAGTTTATAGTTTATTTATACATACATATATGTATTTATTAGTTTATATATTACTTAATTCATTATATGTACAGTATTTTTAGCAAACAAGGGATAAAATGTTGACTTAATATGATATGCAGTTTTTATTATAGTTAGTGCACTTTAAATGTTTTTCTATGCTAATTGTGGTGTTACACTGATTGGTCTATGAAATGAATTTAACCCAGCTGACAAATGTATGTAGTGTTCTGATGAAGTCTACACATTGTAGATGAAAGCGCTTAACCTATTGTTTATTGGTCTACAATAAAAGTTTTTTCTTTAGTTAATGTCCAGTTCATGCTACTCTGCAATTTGTTGTGACTGTGATACCACTACACATCTCTAGTGCACGTTTTAATCTTAGAAACCTTGCAAAACTCCATGTCAAACAGGATAAGCAACAATACTATACCAGCCTACAAGGTAAACATAAAAACAACCCAAAACTGTTTTGGTCATCATCAATAAATAAACTACACCACCGTGGCAAAACCATCACTCCCTCTCCAAAAGCAGACAATATGACGGACTACCCCACACAGTTTTAGTCCTACTTTATACAATCAATATTATTTCTCAGACACTAATACTTATGCCCCCTCTCTCTACCCCTGTCCAATCAAAACCACCCACAGACCTTCAGTTTTAGTTCAGTGCCTACCTCGCTCATCAGGAAGTGGATCCTTAAACTAAAAACTACTTCCACAGCTGTAGACCAACTACCATCAGACTATAAAAATGGCCACAGAAGTCATAACATTCCCTGTGTCCATACTAATTGATAGATCCTTAGCAGAAAGATACATCCCATCACTGTGGAAAAAATCCTACATCATATCACTGCACAAAGGCGGCACATCTACAAGTTAATAACTCTAGACCAACAGTGATTCCCCCCTCCTCCAAAATATTAGAGAAATGCATCCATATGCAGCTGATGCAATACCTAACCTCAAAAAACCTGCTCTCAGAAATACAACATGGCTTCAGACTCCAGCAAAGCACCACTACTGCTCTACTACATTTTACCAACATAATAAACCAACACAGAAACAATGGTCTGCTTGTGTCCACCATGTTCTTAGACTTGTAAAAGGCATTTGCTATTGTCTTGTACCAGCAACTGCTCGTTTGACTCTCCTCAAAAGGACTTTCACAATATTTTTTACTGTGTTCTCTTGGTTACCTATCTGGAAGGCAACAAAGCCATTCATCCTTTCAACCAGTTACAAGTGTCCAAGGCTCTATCCTGGGTCCTCTCCTATTTAACATTTTTATTAATGACTTCCACACCCCCACTCACCATGCTAGTTTAATTTAGTATGCTAATGACTCAACATTAACATGTGCGGCTTCAATAACAAACAAGCTCCAAGACATTGCCCAAAAATCTTTCTCCTCTGTAGAAACCTGGCTCAAAGAATCAAACCTCCTACTCAACCCCAAAAAAACTAAGTTAATAGTTTTTACCTCAAAAAGTTGCCAAAATCAAAAGCAATTTTTTACCATAAAGTCAGCAAATAATAATGTCACTGGTACTGTAACTTACAGTAAACTTCTAGGCGTTATAATAGACAATCTCAGATATGATCAGCATACACTGCATACCATTAAATTTACTCACCAGAAATTAGGCTCCTTTTATTTTTTAATTTCTCTAAGTCTTTTGGGTATCTAAAACCATGACAGGAATGGGCTCCATTGCTAAGTCAAAGTATGATTAAAGTTCATGAAATTAGTATTGTTTCAATCTTTGATGTTAGCCAGAAGTGCCCTTCGCAACACCCACAATGTGCCCAGTGATGACTCTTCCTGCAATTCGTATCAGTAACATATCTAAGTATGATTGTAAATTATTTTTTATAAGACATGTTGCTCCTACTACTATTCAAATTGTCTGGGTATCCTTCTTCCACATTGCCCTCATTTTGACCTGCAAATCCTGGTATTTTCTGACTTTGTCTCTCTCTGTACATAAGACACTACAGTCACTGGGTATAGCATTTTCAGTGATCAATGCTACTTTTGCCTTCTTTTTATGGACTACAATATTTGGTTCTCTCGCATCTATCTTTTGAACTGTTGGTAATGGATGATCCCATGTGATATAAACTTAATCATTTTCTATAATGCTTTGTGGCTTGTTTCCAATCTTTTTCAGCTACTTCAATATTATAATGTTTGCACAATCCCCAATGCAACAGTCTTGCCATATTATTATGCCTTTCAGTATACCGACTTTCTGCCATTAGTATATCACAAGCAGCAGCAAGATGTGTGACAATTTCCAATTCTGCTTTACAAAACCTACACTTGCCCGTTTTCTCCCACATGTTCAATGGACTTTGCAAACCAAAATGTACATAGTCCACTGTCTTGGGCTGCCAATATTAACCTTTCGTCTTTTGGTTTAAATTCACCTCTCTTTAACCATTCATACATTCGTTCCTGATCAACATGAGGCTGTTCAAAGAATTTTCTATACTTGCAGTTATAGTGGATATAAAAAGTGTACACACCCCTGTTAAAATGCCAGGCTTTTGTGATATAAAGAAATGAGACCACAATAAATCATTTCAAAACTTACCTGTACAATTCAATTGAAAAACAAACAAATCTGTTAGGGGAAAAATATAGAAAATAAAAAACATACAATAAGCTGGTTGCATAAGTGTGCACACCCTTTTCGTTTAATTACAGCATTCAATCTTCTTGGGTACACACCTGCCATCAATTAAAGAGACTCTGATTAACCCCAAATAAAGTTCAGCTGTCCTAGTAGGATTTTCCTGACATTTACTCAGTTGCCTGCTACAGCAAAAGCCATGGTTTGCAGACAGCTTACAAAGCATCAAAGGGATCTCATTGTTGAAAGGTATCAGTCAGGAGAAGGGTACAAAAAAATTTCCACAGCATTGGATAGACCATGGAACACAGTGAAGACAGTCATCAAAAAGTGGAGGAAATATGGGATAACAGTGACATTGCAAACAACATCCCTCCAAAATTGATGAAAAGACAAGACAAAAACTGGTTAGGGAGGCTGCCAAGCGACTTACAGCAACACTGAAGGAGCTGCAGGAATTTCTGGCAAGTACTGTTTGTGTACTACGTGACAACAATCTCCCTTATTCTCCACATGTCTGGACTATGGGGTAGGTTTGCAAGATGGAAGCCTTTTCTTACACAGAAAACATCCAAAAAACAATACATCAAGTCTCCCAAAAGCATGTTGGAAAATGTGTCATGTTCTGATGAGACCAAGGGTGAACTTTTTGGTCAGAATTCCAAAAGGTATGTTTGGGGCAAAAACAACACTTTGCATCACCAAAAGAACACCATCCCCAGAGTGAAGCATGGTGGTGGCAGTATCATGCTTTGGGTTGCTTTTCTTCAGCTGGAACTGGGGCTTTAGTCAAGATGCAGGGAATTATGAACAGTTCCAAATACCAGTCACTTTTGGCCCAAAGCCTTCAGGCATCTGCTAGAAAGATGAAGATGAAGACGAAGAGGAATTTCACCTTTCAACATGACAATGACCCCAAGCATACATCCAAATCAACAAAAGAATGGCTTCACCAGAAGAAAAGTAAAGTTTTGGCATGGCCCAGCCAAAGCTCAGACCTAAATCCAATAGAAAATCTATGGGGTGACCTGAAGAGGACTGTGCACAAGAGATACCCTCACAATCTGACAGATTTGGAACACTTTTGGAAGGAAAATTAGGCATATATTGCCAAGTTAAGATGTGCCATGCTGATAGACTCCTACCCAAGAAGACTGAATGCTGTAATTAAATCAAAAGGTGCTTCAACAAAGTATTAGTTTAAGGGTGTCCAAACTTATGCAACCAGGTTATTGTACATTTTTTATTTTTTATATTTTTCCGCTAACAGATATGTTTGTTTTTCAATTGAATTGTACAGATTATAGGTCACATTAAAGGTGGGAAAAGTTTTGAAATGATTTATTGTGGTCTCATTTTTTTATATCACAAAAACCTGGCATTTTAACAGGGCTGTGTACACTTTTTATATCCACTGTATATTTATGCATCTTTCCATATTTCTTGCCTTCTCATCTGATCCTTCACCTTATATTCTTCCTTTGTTTTTTGGCCCATTCAGTTGCTGCCCGAGTTTTATCTACTTCTCATTTGATTTCCATTACCACTTGACTCCGATATGCTTCTGCTAAACTAAGCAGGGAAATCATCTTAGACTTATTTTCTTCATGTTTCAAAACTTTCACTATGTTTGGGTCTTGTGAGGTCAGCAGATATGTATGCAGTCCCACGATTGCAGACTTATACATGTAACCAATTTTGATAAGGCCCACACCTTTTTCAAAATGGGGAATATACAGTCTAAGCATGCACTGATTTTTATAAATCAATTGATGAGCATGAAGCATCCTCCTTGCTTTCCTGTCCAACCGATCCAACACCTTTTGGGGCCAGTCATTCACTCCAAAACTGTAAGTTAGGACAGGAAGAGCAAATTGGTTTGTAGGTTGGACTTTGTACCTAGATGTCAATGCTGTTTTCGGTATTAATTTAAGTCTTCTAAAATACTCACATTTGTTCATGTTTTATTGTTGATCCTTCATCAACTCCCAATTTATACACTCCCTCTTGCTCAATTTTTTACATCACATTCCTATCCCAAACTGATGTTTTCTTAGTGCTGCAGCTTTCCTGCTTTAAAGGTTGCTTTTGCACATTTATCAAGACCAAAAGACATTCTTATAGCATCTGAAAATATTTTGACCACTTGGAGTTGTGCTTTATCTACAAAAAAAGATGAGAAGTCTTTACACTTTGTTGTTTTCTGGTAGCCAAACTGTAGCCATGACCTAACCTGTTAAGCAGACAGCTTAATGGGTTAAGGGCAAGACAAAAGAGCAGTGGTGACAGTCATCCTAGAATATCTCATTTTAGTTTGAAAATTTTAATAAAAATGATAACTTTGTGACGGGTGTTACTTTAACCATCCCGAGTATTTGAAAACCTGATCCATAGTAGTGTACTGACATAACACGAGACCCAGGCTGATATACAGACTGCAATGATCTGCATGCAATTCATGCAACAGAGGCATAGTAATGATAAGCAGTGCAATTCCAAGTCATGGATCCAAATACATGGATAACCATCCCTTGCACCATGCTCTGTTTAGAATGATGGCACAAAAAGAAGCAGTCCACATGTGTGTGTGCATACAAAGGAGCAGGTTACACCATACAAAGTGCCTGATCAGACCATTATCTAACAGTAATTGCCCTCTGTGAAAGTAAGCAGACTGCCTGAGGAAGATTGTGTGGAATACTGGAAGCTCTGCTCCACGTCATGGTGCAGGGCTATGACAATGACTGCTACAGAGAGGAGATGTGCAACAACTATCTGCATGAGGCACACATACAAACACAAAGTGGTGTGAGCTTTTTCATCTAGGTAAAGTGAGATTACCCACGTTAGGAAGAGGAGCCAGAATGATCACTGCCATTGTAGCCTTGGCTATATCAGTTTTACAGTTTTAGCCTGCTAAGGATACAACAGCTGGTCAGCTTCCAAACTTTAAGGGCACCTTCCATGTGCCCAAACCATTACTCAGCTTGAGCAGGGGAGCACGTCAGTCTGTCAGGGAATCTAAGTAATAGAAGCTGATTTGCCAAAACTACCTTCAGCAAAAGTGGATAATGTATTTTTCTCCATGGCTGCATGCACTCTGAGATGGTATACATAATTCTGTGGGGTGTGGAGGGTGTCCCAAACATGAGGGATGTAGAGGAACTTGCTCTCCAGCAAAAAAAAAAAAAGTTTCAATGTTCTCTGAAGGCAGTTTCAACAAACTGGTTTAGGTTTATCTGTGTTTGTCAAAACCACCTTCAATGGATCAACATGAATCCCTTAAGCAGAGCTGAAGGAAAAGAGTGGTTTGGATGGCAAGCCCTTCAGAACTTTCCCATCAACTGGGACAGAGATACTAGAAATCTGAAAAGGTCAATGCTAGGAAATAGAAAATAAAATCTCGTATCCTAGCAACAAAAGCAAACAAAAATAAGGGAGATGGATGTAGGGAGGGGGTGGCTACTGCAACTGCGATCATTTGAACATCTACTGTTATGGTAAGTGCACTTACACAACTATACTTGCTCATCATTTTTTCACTGCTGGAGTAACCTTAGCTGTATGGGTAGACTAACACAGCCTTCACTAACTCAGAAGAGGAAGGATGAGAGCCCAGCAGCCCCTGGAGAATGGTACTGGCGAAGCCCACCTTAGACCTGGAGAAAAAAAATCTAGTTTGTAATGTTTGTAATGTCAAATGTATGGACAGAGGACCAAGTTGCTGCTTCTAGAACACTTCTAGAATCCAAGCCATTCCAAAAAGCCATGGATGAAGCCAAAACCTTGGTAGAGACAGCCTTGACCCTGCCTGGAATTGTCTTGGGTATAACTAAAGGTAATAGCATGACAACCATTTGGAGGTGGTCTGCTTCGACACAAGTTATCCTTCCTTTTTCATCTTTGTAAGAAAAGAATAACTGATCAGAGTTTCTTAAATTATTAGTTCTCTCAAGATGATATCAGTGATGTCTGTGGACATCCAGAGTATGGAGGATCCTGTTTCCCTTGTTTTAGGCCCAAGAAAAAAAGTCAAGTTGATGGATAACTTGGCTCAAGGTAAACCTGAATACTATTTTAGGTATAAATGATGTATTAAGTCTTAAGGAAACCATATCTTTGTAGAATATGAGATAATGCTGACCCACCATGAGAGTTGCAACTTGGATACTTTTCTTGCAGAAGTCAGAGCAAATCAGCAAAAATGTTTTCAGCGAAGACCCTCAAATCAGCCTGATGATCTGGATCAACTGGAGGAAGAGTTTTTTTTTTTTTTTTTTTTTAGGAAAAATTAAGTTAAGATTCCCAAGGAGGATCCACCTGGTTTTATAGGAGGTTTGATATGCAACACCCTTTTCAAAAATGTTTTGACATGGGAATGCATTGAAGGGGGAGAATCCACAGGTAGACATGCTGAAATAGTCAACAAATATACCTGGACAGAGGAGTAAGAAAGGCCAGTGGATAATAACTCACACAAATATTGTACAACCAGAGAAATACTAGCCTTAAAAGAGTCCTTGTTCTTGTCTTAACACCAACTAGAAAATATTTTCTATTTGCTAATATACTACTTCCTAATAGCAAGTATTCTTGCCTCCTTACAGTAGGTATTAAAGAAATCAAGAATTCTGCCTCCTTTAATACCTACTGCAAGCCCTCAGAAGATAGGTGCCTAAAAGGTATTAAGATTCAATCATCCAGGCAGTTAGTCGAAGTTGCTTCGAGTTAGGATGCATCAAACACTCCCTATCCTGTGGGATTACATCTGGCTTGTGAGGACGCTTGCTGCAACTGCTCTAGATAATTTCCAAAAGAAAGAACTACTGCTCCCTGGACCAGAAGGGAGCCACCACAATGGTCTTTGGAGAATCCTTCTGAATCTTCAGAATGACCCTGGATATCAATGGAAAGGGTGGAAAAGCATAGAGGAACATTCCTGTCCAAGGAAAAGAGAATGCATCTGTGTTTCAGGTCTTCTCACATGGAGGAACTAAACGTTGCAATACTCTCCCACGTGACTTAGACAAATCATAAATCCAAAATTCTTCAAAGCACACCTTAGGCCATATCTCTTGGATTCCAAACTATGTTCCTGCCACCTTTCTCCAGGGTAAGTTTGCTACAACTCTATCTGTCCTCTGTCTGTAGTGATGCATAAAGTACAGTTGTGTACCTACCATAAATGTAGATGTTCAAGTGTATTCACTGTTGCAGTCATTACACTTGGGTTATCCTGCTGGCAGGCAACCCGCAGTCGGCCCGAGTTCCAAAGTCTTGGTCTGGCGTCGGTTGCGGTCACCTCTTCCCTGACGTCAGTGCGCCAGGGGTATAAAAGTTGCAACCGACGCCATTTTCTTTAGTTTTTCTTGCCCCAGATGTCAGGTGCCCCCAGATAGGAAGGCTGAAAAGATAAAAATATGCCAAAAAAAATGCATATATTACCATAAACATTTCCTTCATCTACAAGCAAATACACCACATAGGTTGTATAGAGTTGAGAAGTACAGAAAAGTTCCAGCAAAGAAAAGGGGGATGGTGGGTGGGTAACCTGGACTGCAACAGTGAATACACTCGAACATCTACATTTATGGTAGGTACAGAACTGTACTATGTTCATCGTGTTTCACTGCTGCAGTCATTACACTTGGGTAGAATCCCAAAGCTGAGGTTGGGTGGCTGGGTCTAAATTGGATTTGGCGAGGCTAACAAGCCCTGCAGTGGCAAAGCCTGCTCTGGATTTGGAGTAGAGAGGTAAGTGGTAGTGCTTGGTAAAAGTGTGCACTGAGCTCCAGGTTGCAGCTTCTAATATGTCTTTGGTTGGTACTCCTCTGAGGAAAGCTGCTAAAGTGGCTGCTGCTCTGGTAGAATGAGGCCTAATGCCCTTAGGCACAGATTTGCCATGTTGTGCATAACAGAAGCGGATGCAGTGTCCTATCCATTTGGAGATTGTCTGCTTTGTAATAGGCTTTCCTTGTGATCCTGCAGCATATGCTACAAACAGTTGCTCAGTTTTTCTGAAAGCTTTTGTTTTGTCCAAGTAAAATTGTAGCTGCCTGTGTATATCCAAAGCGTGCAGAAGTCTTTCCCCTTTATTCTGGGGATTTGGGTAGAAAGTAGGTAAATGAATGGTTTGGTTTAAGGCCACACTGGAGACCACTTTTGGCATGAATGTTAGGTTTGTCCTAAGAGAAACTCTGTCCTGATGAAAAATGAGGAAAGGTTCCACAGCCATCAATGCCTGTAACTCCGAGACTCTTCTTGCTGAAGTTATTGCTAGGAGCAGTGCAGTTTTCCATGACAAGAATTTTAGATCAGCTGTGCTGGCTGGTTCAAATGGAGGCAGTGTTAGATTCTAAAATAAAATTGAGGTCCCAAGTAGGTACTGGTGCTCTCCTCGGGGGTCTTATATTTTTTGTCCCTCTGAGGTACTGTCGTAGTAGAGGATGTGAAAAAATAGGAGGATCTGTATTGTAATGAGCTGAAATGTCAGAGGCATGGATTTTAATGGATGAAAAAGATAGGCCTTTGTCCAACATCTCAGTTAGGTATTGCAAAATCTGAGGTATATTAGGGACCAGTGGTCCAAGCCCTTGTGCCTGGTTCCAAGCACAAAATCTCTTCCATTTTTCTGCATAAGATTTCCTAGTGCTGGGCCTCCTGGCTTCCAAAATTACATCCATAACAGCTTTAGAGAGAGGTGCAGTCTGAGTTGCTACATTAGATGCCATGCTGCCAGGTTTAAGGTTCTGAGATGACTGTGCAGAATCTGATTGTTTTGTTGTTTCAGAAGATGAGGGATTTAAGGTAGAGGCCAAGGTGGGCCTTGGGACAACGTCTTTAGGATTGGGTACCAGTGCTGGCGTGGCCAGTCTGGTGCAATCAGGATCATTTTGGGCCTCTCTTGTCTGACTTTTAGAAGCACCTTGGTGAGAAGAGGCATTGGAGGGAAGGCATAGACTGTCAGGTCTTTCCAGCTGAATGACAGAGCATCCACTTTCCATGCTTGAGAGTGATAAGTCCTTGTGCAAAATTTCTGTATTTGGCAATTGTGAGGGGAGTCAAAAAGATCTATGTCTGGGCGTCCCCATTTCCTTGTTATCATGTTGAACACTTGTGGATTTAGCTTCCATTCGTGAGGATCCATGAGAATTCAGTGTATTTTTTGTTCCTGGCAGGAATTGTGCTTGCAGATGTACCTGGTAGGTCAGTGCTGTGTTCCACAAAGTCATGGCTTGTCTGCATAGGGGGTAGGAATGTGTGCCCCCTTGCCTGTTTATGTACCACATAACTGTGGCATTGTCCGTCTTTATTAATAGTTGTCCTGGATGTATTAGGTCCTTGAAGGCTGTCAGGGCATTCTGTACAGCTAGCATCTCTTTTTGATTGATGTGAAGATGCATTTGTTCCTTGGGCCACATGCCCTGAATACATTTTCCTGCCATATGTGCTCCCCAGGCATAATCCGATGCATCCGTTGTTACTGTCTGCCTGGCTGTAGGTAAGGTGAAAGGCTGTCCCTTGTTGTGGTGACAGGCCTGGGACCAACATCGAAACTCCTGTTGTAGGCAGGGAATTAAGGTTATGACTGCCTCTAGGCTGTGACAATGCTGAGTCCAAACACTTTTTAGATACCACTGTAGTTTCCTCATATGCAGTTTTGCATATGGAATTAGTAGAATGCAGGATGCCATGAAACCCAGGGCCTGCAGAATTTTTCTTGCAGGGAGCTGGGTCTTTGTTGCCATCATTTGAAAGCAATGAGTCAGTTGCCTTTGTTTGTCTGGCGTGAGATAAGCCATCTGGGCAGTTGTATTTAAGCTTGCACCCAGGAATATTATCTCTTGAGAGGGCATTAGTTTTGATTTCTTTTAGTTTACTGTGTACCATAGGCAAATTAGCAATCTTTTTACAAACGCCAGGTGCTTTAGAAGAATGTCCTTGCTCTCTGCTTGAATAAGGCAGTCGTCCAAGTAGGGATATATTTGAATTCCTTTTTGTCTGCAAAATGCAATTACTGGTGCCAGGCATTTTGTGAAGACCCTGGGCACAGTAGATAAGCCAAAGGGCAGTGCAGAGAATTGGTAATGCATTGAGCCTGCTATAAATCTGAGGTATCTTCTGCACGATTGTCTGATTGGGACGTGCAGGTATGCCTCCTTGAGATCCAAAGTAACTAGCCAAGCCTCCTTGCCCAGCATGGGCAGAAGTTGTTGTAGTGTTAACATTTTGAATTTTGGAACATCCAGGAAAGTATTTAGGATTGACAGGTCCAGTATTGGTCTCCAGGCTTTGTTTTTTCTTGGTACTAAGAAAAGTCTTGAGTAAAATCCTTGTCCCTGTTCTTCTTGTGGAACTTTTTGAATAGCTTCCATATCCATAAGAGCCGCAATCTGTTTTTGTGCCTCTGCCCATTGGTTTTGTGGCAGGTTTGGCATGCCTTTTGGTTTTGGAAGCATGTGGAAGTGGAACCTGTACCCCTGAGAAACAGTATTCAGCACCCATTGGTCTTGGGTGATCATGTGCCAATTTTTTGAGAAAAGTGCTAGCTTTTCCCCTAGGGATGCTGTCAACTGGTAAGAGCTTGGCATTTGCAGAGGGAAGTCATTGTGACTGTTTCCTATAAGGTTGTGATTTGTCTTCTTCTCCTTTGGGGGCTGAAGCACCCCATTGTTTAGGTCTGTAGGAGCCTTGGGGCTGAGATCGGCCTCTTGGGCGTCTGTATCCGCCTCTTTGTGTCCTGTCTGACACTGGAAAGGACCAATTTTTTGAAGGCCAGTTTCTGCTAAATCTAGGTGGTTGAACCTGTAAGAAATCTTTCACCGTTTGCATTGACTTTGCTTTATCCTCCATTTTCTTTAACACCTCTTCTGCCTTAACACCAAACAAAGTATCATGCTGTAATGGAGCATCCAATAATTTTACTTTAACATGGTCAGGTAAACTTTGTTCTTTCAACCAAGCATGTCTTCGAATAACTGAGCCTGTAACTGCGGCTCTACAAGAAGCCTCTAATGAATCAAAACCACATTGCAGAGGATGCTTTCCCACTTGTTCAACTGCATGCAATAAATCCTGCATTTCTTTACTGTCAGGACTTTCTATAATTGTAACCATTTTCTGCTTTAACAATGACATGAGATACTGTTGATATTTAAGCATGTGAAACTTATAGTTTAAAGCTCTTACAGCTAAAGTAGCAGAAGTGTAAACTCCCCCCCCCCCATCTGTCCAGAGCTCTGGAATCCCTATCTGAGGGGACAGGATTTTTGGCAGTGGAAGCCTTAACCCTTTTAGGACCCTGAGATTGTTTCTGGGTCTGCAGCGGGGTTTTTGTAAAGAAATGTATGAGAGTCAGGGACCCTGTAGTACCTGTCTGGCTTTACTGGTGCAGGGGGTAAAGAATCAAGAGACAGACTGGATTCGGAAAAACATCATCTACAATATCAAGCACAGGGGGGATAGCCAGGGGCCTGTGCTGAGGCAATAAAAGGAAATCTCTGAGCCTTTTCTTGAATTCTGAGTAATCCTGGCTCTCCCAATGGAAATGCTCCCTCATGGTGTGCAGGGTTTCCCCAAAAGAATAATCCTCAGGCGGTGAGGCTGAAGGAATGGACTCTTCAGCATCAGAGGATCAGAGGAATCATAATCAGTGTCTTGCCTAGGCCTTTTGTCAGGAGGGGGATGGGAGCCCCTGATTAAAGTAATAAGGTCTTCGGCCATTTTAAGCATCTGTTTCTTTGGCATGGATGACTGTTCTGGAGAATGCTGCACTTGTTTCCTTTGGTGTTTTTGACTTTGCCTTTGCTGCTGTAGCAGCCTTAATTGTAAGCTGTGAAGGTCTGAAAACACCCTCAGAAGCCGGTGCCTGCTCAGCGGCTCCAGACCAATCTGAGGGTATAGTTTCCGTAGGCCTAATACCTTGAGTTTCCACAGGCCTCTGTGTCTCCACGTGGCTGTCGGTTACGGCCTGTGGCTCTGAGGTAGCGGGTGTCAGGGGCTGCGAAAGCACCTCACTGAGAACCGGTGAACCAGCGACTGGCCTAGAAGAGGCTTCGTCGGTTTTGGACCTCGGATGCCTGTCTTTTTCTTTGTCTTTGCGTTTTTTATACATTCCGTTCATCGGTTGTTCCGACGGCATTATATAATTAAATTTTCGTCCAAAATAATGTAAAGCAAAATCAAACCGACGTTTAATAGTGCATTTATTGAATCTAGCACAAAACTGACAACTAGTAACATCGTGGTCAGGGCCTAGGCAAGGAATACAGTAAGAGTGAAAGTCCTTATGAGGTATTTGCTTCCCACAAGAAATACAATTATTAACTTTTACTGACATCGGTCTGGAGCAAGAAAAAGTTTCCCCAACGGGTTACTTAGCTTTATTGAAGACTTTGGTTCTGAAATTAAATTTTGAAAATCTCACAAGTCAGCCGACCGGCACTTGCAAACTGCTTTTGCTTCGGGCACTGCGGCAAGAAAGACTGAAGAAAATGGCGTTGGTTGCAACTTTTATACCCCTGGCGCACTGACATCAGGGAAGAGGCGACAGCAACTGACGCCGGACCAAGACTTTGGAACTCGGGCCGACTGCGGGTCACCTGCCAGCAGGATAACCCAAGTGTAATGACTGCAACAGTGAAACACGATGAACATCCTAAGCTTCTGGGTTTTCGTTTATACACCCAGTAGCTTATCAATGTTACAGTAAAACTGAAATGTAACTTTGTTGAATATGATGATGTCCAGGATCCATCTCTTATATACCATTTCTGGTATCTTGAAAGTGATAATTAACTTTTACTTTTTGCCTTTCCTTGCATGGTACTGTAGGACATCTTGTAAGATTTGTTAACTGTGGATCTTTTCTCACTGGCCATCTGCTGAAAAGGAGTCTCGTCAAGACCCAGACGGACTTTCTCTTAATTCATTAATTAATAAGCAAGTCAGGCCTGGAGTAGAAACCTGCCAATTGATTGCTGTGAAGGGAGGCAAATAGATCTATCCGAGGTATTCCCAACAGCTGAAAATTTCTGGAAGACCACCTGATTCAGTTTCCATTTGTGATGGTCAGTCCTGGTTCTTCTCAGATTGTCTGCCATAATATTTTGCTCTGATAGGATGCTAGATGACTGTAAGGGAAAGTTATATCCCAGGTTACCATGGCTAGTCTACATAGAGGGTAAAATCTGGTGTCACTCCCCCCCCAATTTATCATGTACCACATTACTGCAGTGCTGTCTATAACCAATTGCAATGCTCCTGGGACCCATAGATGACTCAAGGAGCTGAAAGCATTTATTACTGCCAACATCTCATTTACATTTGTGTGTTTGTTCTAACTTTTTTTGTTCCCAAGACCCTGCACTTTTACTTATACAGACATTGTTCCCCACACAAAATCCGAGGTTTCTGTGCCTACAAACTATGAAAGAGAAAATATAAGACCTGGTTTCAGATAAAACTGGTCTCTTCACCAAAGAACTTCCCTTTTCACAAATCCCAAAGCAAGAATCTGGAATCATAGGGGATGTTGATGTCGGGACCATGCTGATTTTGGGAACCACTAAATTTTCATGTGTGTAGTCTAGCTAAAGGACTCATGAGAATCACGGATGTCATGAATCCTAGTTGTTGTTGTTGTTCTTTTTTCGGCTTTTCTCGGTTAGGGGTCACCACAGCGGAACTCCGGTCCGCTAATGATTGGCAGTAGATTTTTTATGGGTGCCAAGGTGCCAGCTCAACGCCCAACCTTCAGCGAAGACACGTCCATTCTACGCATGTCTTTCGAATGCCACTCGACCGCTGGGAGGACATGCAGACTCCACACAGAAGGCGCTCCAGCCGAGAATCGAACGGGAGAACATCTTGCTGTGAGGTAACAATGCTACAGCTGCGCCACCGCGGCTTGGATGTCATGAATCTTAGTATTCTGAGAAATTCCCTTGTTGAGACCTTGGTTTGAGTGTAAAACCTCAGAAATAAATATAGGGATAGCTTTACTCTTTCCTGTGGAAGAAAAGATCTTTGAACCGAGTTATCTAGGAAACACCCCAAGAAAACAATCGAGTGAGGAGTCAAACAAGACTTTTGGATGTTCTCCTGAAACCCATTCTGTCAAGATCTCTTACCCAGGTGAAAGATTCCTGACAATTTGAAAATGACCCTGAAAATATAAGCAAGTCATCTAAACAAAGAAAAATGTGAATACCTTGCAGTCTGCAGTAGGCTATTACTGAAGTTACTCAATTCATGAACATCTGGGGCAATGGATAACCCACAGGTTAATGCAGAGGACTGAAAATGTGACCCAGATACAGAAAACTAAGAAACATTTGAAATCTGGTGCTATAGGAATATGATAAGCATCTTCTAAATCCTGTATCACAACAAAGGTTAAATAAGGAGCGAGAGGAAAACAGGGCATTGAGAGACACTATTTTGTACTCTGAAACTTTCAGACTAGCTTAGAAAGGAAAGAAAAAATCTAGAACTGATCTTCAATAGGCTCCTTTCTTTGGCAACAGAAACATTCTTGAATAAAAATCTTCTTTCTAAGAAGGAGGGACAGGATTTATCACCTCCTTTGTTAGCTGATGCTAAATGACAGAAGGGGAAAAATCTTGATCTGGCCAATGAAGAGGAATCCTCTAAAAAGGAAAGAGTGTTTCCCGCTGTTATCTGTACCACTGATGAATGACTCTCCAAACCCATTTATCTGAGACTGTTTGTTGCTAAAAGAGAAACTAAGGGCTAGATATTTAATTTAGGAAAAATTAAAGGCTTGTGCCTGTGAGGGAACAAATTATGTAGACAGCTATTCACATTTGTTATGTTTTTGTTTATGGAGGGGCTCCATTTTTGCTTTTTTCCTTCCTTTTTTTGTAGCCCCTTGTCACTGCTTTTTAAAAGTCTGATTACTAGCAGCTATTTGCTCTTTGCAAAATGTTGCAGAGGCAGATATAAAACCCTGGGAAATTTGGAAAAAGGCTGAGAAACTCTCTGAATCGGCTTCCCTCTCTCATAACACTTTTTAAGGACCACTCCTACAGATGGTTCAAATATAGCCTCTCTATCAAAGGTAGAATTCTAAGTTTCAGCTTTTACATTTTCAGAAGGTTTTGTATATGCAACCAAGCAAACTTCCTCATAACAACTCCAACAGCAACACCTCTGGAAATGACATCAACTGAATCACAAGCACACACATTAAAGGCCATTTACTTGGTGAAAGAGGTAAGTATTTAAACAGATGATGTTTCCACCAAAAACACAGCGAAGTGCACTTTAAACACTTATCCCCCCCCGAAAGTAATTTAACACAACTTTTAGACAGGGACAAAAATAGTTTAAACAACTTTTTTCCTCAAAAGTTAAATATAACACTCATAGCAAAACTCGAGTAAAATTCATGTGACAGTCCATAAAACACTATTTTCCTAGCTTAAAATTACTACCTTTACAGGAAAAGTTAACGTTCTGAGAAAAAATGAGATGTAGCTGGCTTCTCCCTGAAGGGAACCTATCTGCCCGTAATAGAGAAGTGCTAGCAAACAGCTGATCCCTGAAAGCCTGCAAGAGGAGCACTCTGCAGTGGCTGGAAAGTCTTTAAGGACTTGGTGTCCAAACCACTCCTTCTTCAGCTCTGGTCAGCTTGGTTAATGGTTTCCACAGATGGAAGGTGTCCTTAAGCTTTGGAAGCTGGCCAGCTGTTACATCCTTAGCAAGATATAACCAATATAGCTTTGGCTACTTCAGCTGTGATCAGATGATGAATATCACCTCTGATACAAACCACCACCATGAATGGGATGGCAAACACAAGGAGGTCATATCAATGGTGCTTTTTAAGTAGCCACAAAAGTAAGGGTACAAAGAATGGACATGCAGGGACAACCTCTCAAAGGGATGTCACAGTAAACACTGTATAATGAAAGTGGCAACAGCTACAATTTTCTTGGAGACAGGGTGTTGGGGGGAGTTCCACCCTGTTAACACACCAAATGGCAGTAGGCAGTTTGCCTGCATTTGCAAGGTTAGTTGTTTCTGATAGTGCTACCTTCATTAATGCATGTGACAGGACACACAGAGGGGTGTTCACATGTACAATAACTGCTGCAAATATGGGCATCAGATGTCCACAGTTCATGACACAGATGAGACAAAGAATAGTACACTGGTCCAGACAATAAACGTAAATCTATAACGGGTACGCTGGCCAGAGTGTTATACCATGGAAACAGCTGTTACTGCAGCCACTGTAAGGTCATGTATGTGTGGGAAGGGTACTGGACATTTGACAGATGCTTCCATGGAACTGCGCAGGCCATGTGTGCATCTATGTATTTATGCTTTTATAAGCATAACCATATGCTGTTGCTGCTTATCAATTGAGGAGGGTTGAGACCTTTAATATATACTGTACTGCAGTGACATGAACTGTTTTCTTGGTATTGTGCTTGACTATGTACACCTTCATTTTATGAGGTACAAGCACCATTTTCAGATAAGACTCCTTTCTGTGCTGGCAGGACTGCACCACATCCAAACTACCACATCTGTCCATATAAGAGTGTTAAATAAGTATGGTACCTGATGACGTGCAACTACTACTAGTTACACATTACACAATCTTTCCTATATTGTGGGTTCTTAAATGGTAAAGCAACTGCAGATGGTATATGCTGCATCTCTGCAGGCAGCCATGATGGTAATCAAATACTTGAAGCTCACTGCTCACATGTATGTCTGGACTAGCTCAGATATGCACATTATTACTCTGGGGCATCACTGTCTACAGGAGTATGCAGTATGGATGTGCTCTGCTGTAACAAAAAAACTGCATGCATTGCACTCTGCAAAAAATGCAGCAGTTAAAAGTGTAGTCTTTACATATTCAGCCTGATGTTCACAGGTACATAGTTATCATACTAGTCAAGCAGTCTGGGCAACCATAGACAGAAGTAACCCACAGTTTAAGACAGGAATTTACTATCCTGCCCAATGATGGCCATACCGCTTATCTGTGGTTACTTGTCAAGTCAAGGCAGAATTTGAGAGAGGCCATTGTGTTACACTATTTGACATATAAAGGGAGGGTGTTACACTGGTAGTGGATTCTTAGGGGAGGAATCCATCTCTCCAAAAGGTCTTGTTTATGTTGCAATGAAAGCTTGAGTCTTTGCAGAAAGTAATTTTACTATTACTAGTATTTCTGTGGTAGAGGAGGTCTAGTAGGACAAGATCTTTCATAGCCTGGAAGGTGAGTAAGAGGTCACTACAAAGGAGCTGTACCAGACAGAAAAAAGTTAGAGGGCTTTTAGTTGGTCTGGGTAACTAAAGAGACTAGTATTTTAATTATTTTAGCTAGAGGATACTGAAGTCTTTACAATAGGGCAAGGTATTTGAACTGGTACATTCCCAAAGGTGTGTTGTATTCTATTAAATGACATAATGAGAGAAGACTAGAGAGGGACTGTGCCATCACTGGACCTGTAAGATACACCTTTGAGAAATAAATGAGCAAATCAGGAGGATTTCTTAATTATAACTAATATGTCATGATTGAAGGATAGTTTATTGTTGACTTAGGTACCCAGAGCTCTATTGACTGTTTCAGTCATAGGCGGGATACTGTTTATGAAGTAATCAATGGACAGATTTGCTTTCTGAAAGCAGTTATATTATACTTTTTGGCATTAAGCTTAAGACCACAGTTGATACACCAGGTGCTGTTTCTGGCAAGCCCCTGGTGAAAGGTATGGGTGTCCATGGCAGAGTCAATAAAGAATAGTTGTGTAAAATCTTACTGTAACCATAGATGTCCTTCTCTTCCATGTTGCAGTATTCTAGTTGTTGGATTTCCTTCCCTCAGGCAACTCATATGTCGGCTCCTATACAAAAGCTTCAGCTTGGCTGTTACAGTTGCATGGGATGTCACACATAAGGCTATAAACCAGGGGCCTTAAATGTGATGTCTGCAAGCACAATCCTCAGAACTTGAGACTTAGCAGGTAGAGTAGAAGGCCTAGTAGGAGAAGATGCCAGTGGTGTCAGGTATGGCACCCTGTGGTCATTTTGTAGCAGCGATAGGTCCAGAGTGAAGCTGGGATGAAATGAGAATGATGAAGGGGTTACTGGAGGGTGGTAAGGAATACTGCAACATGGAAGAGAAGGACATATATGGTTATGGCAAGATTTTACACAACTATTCTATGTCCTTCTATTCCTATGTTGCAGTATTCTAGTTGTGGGAGAGTACCACACCTTAGTTGGATGAGAGGGTGGGGAAGCATAAGAGGATTCTACAAAGCCCTGTAGGATTGCCCTGGTAAATCCTGTATGTGCTCTGGAGACTTGGTCTAGCTTGTAATGTTTGGTGAAAGTGTGGATAGTGGACCATGTGACTGCTTCCATAATGGAAGCCGTGTCCAGAGCTTTTAGGAAAGCCTTGGAGGTGACCATTGCCCTTGTGGAATGGACCTTTATTCCCACTGGGGGGGGGGGGTTCCCGTGGTGAGAGTAGCAGAGACAGATGGCTTTCCTAATCCAACATGCGATGGTTTATTTGGAGACTGCCTTGCCCAATGCTCTGTGATGGAAGGAAACAAAGAGTTGTTTAGACTTCCTAATAGATTTAGTTTTGTCCAGGTAAAATCTTAGTTGCCTGTGTACATCCAGGGAGTGGAGTATCCTCTCCCCTTCATTTGTGGGTGAGGGAAAGAAGGTTGGTAGGTGGATAGACTGGTTTAGAGACAGGTCATTGACCACCTTGGGCATAAAGGAGGGATTAGTTCTCAGGGTGACCCTGTCCTTGTGGAACATGGTGTAGGGGGGCAAGCCATTAAGGCTTGCAGCTCTGAAACCCTTCTGGCTGATGTGATAGCCACTAGAATGACTGTTTTCCATATACATATCTGTAGGGAAGCTGTCCCAGCAGGTTTGAAAGGATGTTGGGTAATCTTTTCCAGGATGTAGTTAAGGTCCCAGGGCGGGGGTATAGGCTTTTTTGGAGATCTCATGTGCAACACCCCCTTAAGGAAGAGTTGAGTTTTATGCCAAGCCTGGCTAGTAATGGGGATCAAGAGGTAAGCACGCTGATACTGCAGAAAGGTATACTTTCACTGAAGAATAGGAAAGTCCACTTTTTGTCAATTGACGCACATAAGTAAGAACTAGGGGGGATCAGCAATGCAAGGGTCCCTTCCCTTGTCTAGACACCATTTAGTAAATCATTCCCATTTAGCTAGGTATAATTTTCTTATTGTAGGTTTCCTGGTCTCCCTCAGGACTGAAAGCACATCCTCAGAGTAGTGGTGTCTGAATGGGATCAAAAGTTTATCACCTACAGTGTCAGGGACAACATCTGCAAGTGTGGGTGGAGGAGAGTTCCTTTTTCTTGTGTCAGGAGGTCCACCATGTACGGTAACTTGTAGTGATTGCCCTTGGCTAGATTGTGAAGTAGGGGGAACCAGTGCTGCCTTGACCAGTAGGGAGTCACTACGAAGATTTTCTTTGTCCTTCCTGATTTGCAGGAGGACCATCTGAATCAGTGGGAAGGGAGGAAGGAAGGCATAAAGAAACTTCCCCTCTCAGGAGATGTTGAAAGCATCTACTCTCCAGGCTAGAGAGGAGTAGGTCTTTGAGCAGAAGGTCTGTAGCCGATGGTTCTGGGGGGAGGCAAACAGGTCTATCTGAGGAGTCCCACACCGGTGGACTATATCTAGGAAGACAGTCCTGTCCAGCTTCCATTCGTGTTGTGGACAGGATGTCCTGCTTAACAGATCTGCTTGCTTGTTGTCCTGCAAGGGGATGTAGGTTGCCTCCAGGGACAAGTTGTGGCCAGAGGCTAGGTCCCATATCAGCAGGGTTAGTCTGCACAGCTGATATGCCTTTTTCCCTCACTGTTTGTTGAGGTACCACATTACACTGGTATTGTCCGTTACTATTAGAAGAACCCCTGGTAGAAGCACAGGGGTAAAGGTTTTCAGAGCTAAGAAGACTGCTGTCATTTCTCTGACATTGATGCCTTCAAGGAAGGGTGTCAGTTTGCTTGAACCCTGTAAGATGCCATTGTTGCACCCCAACCTGAATCTGAGGCATCTGTATGTATTAATTGGGTTGGGGGGGCTGAAGTGGGAGCTCCGAGTTTAGTTGGACTTGTTGGATCCACCAGCTGATTTCTTCCTTTAAACAGGAAAGGAGGAGAATTACTTGTTCCAAGTGATTCAGGTGCTGGGACCAAAAGTTTTTGAGGTACCACTGTAGCTTGCACATATGCATTCTGGCCAGTGGTAGCATAGGGATGGTTGCTGCCATTAAGCCCAGGAGTCGAAGGAATTGCCTTGCAGTTACTATCTGAGAGTGTAGGATCTCCTAGAAGTGGGAGGACAGGGATAGTACCTTGTCCTGTAGGAGAAAGGCCTTCATTTTGTCCGTTCAGATTCTGCAACCCAGAAAAATCTTGTTCTGGTCTGGGTTCAAGGAGGACTTTGGAAGGTTGAGGGTGAACCCTAGATTCTGCAGAAGGGACATGGTGAAGTGCAGATAATTTAAGAGGGTATCTTTTGACTCTGCCAGTATTAGGATAATGTCCAGAAATGGGGTAAATCTGAATTCCTTGAGTTCTGCAGATGGCAATGGCTGGGGCCAGGCATTTTATGAACACTCGGGGGCAGCAGACAAACCAAAGGGCAAGGCAGTAAATTGGAAATGAGAGGAGGGCCCAGAGAAACACAGGAATCTTCTGTGGGAAGTCCTAATGGGTATGTGTAAGTAGGCCTCTTTTAGATCCAAGGTGGTCATGAAAGCCTTGGCTGATATGAGAGATAGCAGGATGGGAAGTGACAGCATTCTGAAGGTGGGCACCTGAAGGTGAAGATTTAGGAAGGAGAGGTCTAAGATGGGTCTCCAAGGGCAGTCTTTCTTGGGAATCAAGAGGAGACAGGAGCAGGAACCTTTTCCTTCTTGTCCTGAGGGAACAGGTTCTATGATACCCAGCTTCCACAGGTCTGTCAGAACCTGTGGAAGGAGATGTAGCTGTTTTTTGGGAGGGTATGGAATGCCTCTCATGGGTGTTTTTTCTTTCCAGCAGATGAAATATCCTTTTTGGATTATAGATAGTACTCACTGGTCCGATGTTATGGTTTGCCAGAAGAGGAGGCAGTGGGGAAGGTGTTCTGAGAGTGGAAGGTGGGCAAGGCAGTCACGCATTGTTGGGGCCTCCTCTGTCCTGAAAGGGTTGTCTGAGCTGAGGATGCAGGGCAGCAGGTCAGGACGTGGTGGGTCTTCTTGCACCTCTTCTAGATCTGGAAGAGGAAGTACCCATCTGAGTAGGGTTTCGCCTTACAAAGGTGGCTTTAGCAGGGTAGTTTCTGTAGTACTTGTGAATGGGGGACACTAGTAAATGTTTTATGTCCTGCAATTCCTTACTTTTTTCTTGCAGATTCTAGAAAAGATCTGCAGATTGTTTTCCAAAAAGGAAATTGTGATCCAGAGGGGCATCCAAGATCTTTGACTTGAAGTCTTCCGGGAGATTCTGAAGTCTCAGCCAGGAGCATCTCCTGAGGACAGATGCAGATGTTGCAGAGCGAGCAGATGCTTCTGCAGCATCATAGCTGCATCTAATCGTGTGTCTGTCTACTTGTGTAGCCAGAGAAAGTTTGGAGGCGATGTCAGCCTTAATGGGGCTGTCAGGGATAGAAGCCAGCATGGAGGAGGCTTGAGAGACCAAGTCCAGAGCATATTTAGTCATGTGTGTCTGATAGTTAATGGTCCTGAAAGCCAATGTGGAAGAGGTGTATACCTACCAATCCTATCCATAGATATGCTGTCTTTATCAGTGGGTAGGAGTGAGGAGGGAGGAAGGAGCCTGGATTGCTTATCAAGGTAGGTGGCAATCACTGCTGGGTCTGCCAAGGGTGGTTTGACTAAGAATTTCTGCTCATCAGGCACCTTGTAAAAGTGATCTGGACACTTGGGGGCAGGTGGCTGTGAGTCTGGGGCCTTAGATGCAGCATTAAAGGCCTCCAGGTATGCAGGCAGAACTGGAGGAATAGCAGAAGGGGAGGGGATTCAACTTGAAGAAGCTCAAAATACCTCTTTTGGGTGTCATTTGTGAGGTATCCCATTTGAAATAGTCTTTCATCTTGGTGATGGTCTCACCAAATGTAATATCCTCAGGGGGAGAATCCCCCTCAATAGATTCCTCATCAGGAGAATAATAATCCTGGGGAGAAACAGTTTGGGAGGTGTAAGATACGGAGCCCTCTGAGGAGGAAAAGGAAGTATCATGTTCTTCTTCCCTAACCTGAAATGTCATGGGGGGAGAGAAGAGACTGAAGCAGGCCTAGGGCTGAGCAAAGGTAGAGTAGTGGGGGATGAGGCTGAAGGCCTAAGGGCCATAAAGGCCTGCATCATGGAAGAAGTGAAGGACTGCCAATATGGTAGGTCTTCTGCAGTGGAGGAGGCATGCTTGGTTTTCTGTTTCTTTTTAGCCGGGGTGGAAGTTGGAACTGGCCTGGAATCAGTTTTAGTAGTAATCGTATCAGAAGTCTGTATTCCAGTTGGAGGTACCACAGAATCTGGTTCCCCCTCTACCTCAATGGTAGCCGGTGTCTGGGTAGGCTCTGAGGACGTGCCAGTCATCAGCTGAGCAATGGCTTCCCCAAAAGGTCTTTGCTGAAGTCGACGGATCCGTCGGGCGCCCCTCAGCTCCTAAATTGGCAGCTGGTGAGGCTTCAGGTAGCGGAGCGGCAGGCGAAGAAGGCCTAGGAAGCTTGGGCTTCTAACGCAGAGGTTCTGACGTGGCCTCTGAGGCGGGATCCATTCTTAGGGCTAACCACTTAAGGCGCTGGTCTTCTAAGTAGAGGTTTAGTGCAGCCAGATGGCTGCGTAGGGTCTTCGGAAAAACGATTGACAAATGGAGCAAGCAGAATGGTCGTGCTCCCAGCCTAAGCAAAAAACACACCTATCATGGGCGTCTTTATGGGGGTATCTGGCGCCCGCATTTTTACCCTTTTTACCTGACATCGGCTATAAATTGCTACAACAAACCAAGCCTAAGCAATAATAATCACATATGAAAATTCAAAATCCAATGGGTTACTTAACTTTATTGAGACATCTGATGAGAAAGAGCGAACACACAATGTGTCGGTCGTCTGCGGCTGAAATGTTCTGGGGATTGTGCGTGCAGACGTCACATTTAATGCCCCTGGTTTATGGCCTTACGTATGACGTCCCACGCAGTTGCAGCAGCCAAGCTGAAGCTTTTATATAGGAGCCGACGTACGAGTCGCCTGAGGGTAGGAAATCCCACAACTAGAATACTGCAACATAGGAATAGAAGGACATCACCAGTTAATTTACAGTCACCTAAAAATCTGGTTAGCTCTAGACCTTTGACATCTGCTTTCACATTGAAAAAGCAGATGCTGAAGAGGAGGGGATGAAGGACAGAGCCCTAAAAGACATATTAATGGCATGTCTCAGAGGAGAAGATACCACCAGTTTTTACTATGTCCATTCAACCGGAGAGTGAACCTGCAAACCAACAGGTGAAGTAAGGGTTTATATTTACCCTAATGAGGTTTTAGACAATGCCAGCATAGAGAAATGTAGCAAAGGCTTTATTAAAGTTTATAAGTTCATAGGCAAGTACTAGGCTAGCTGCCCTTGAGGGCCATTTTAAACCTAGCCAATCTCCCTTTTTGTACTCAAATTCACCTATCCCACTTGGTTAGAAATTAGCCTTACCCATCTCATGGTTACTAATTACATATTGCATGCATGGGAAAAAGCATTTAGAAGTAGCCTCTGTCCATTAGTAGTGCAGGGAACAATCCTGGGGTAAATTTTCTGTTGCCCATCCACAGATCCAAGTTAAACGTGAATATGGACAGGAATGAACTTTATTTTATGTGAATATGGAGTCTTCTTTAGAGCAGTGGTATCCTCTGCCAGACATACCTGTCCCTCCAAACTGCCCTGTTGATGTTACAGAAGAGGTTTAGATCTCTAGATGAGGTATTTCTGATGCCATTTGGCTTACTGATGTGCAGTAAATCCATCAGTATTGGGTTGGTGAATGCCCTGTATGCCAGACACAGGTCACCTCTTAGCAGTATGTAAGATACAGAGTATACTGACAGGGCTTTGAGTCGGTCCATGTAGGATATGGTGTTTAGGCCTTGTATCATTTTAGTAAGGTATCTCTGTGGGCATTCCAGTCACTGCATGTGCCTGGAAAGATGCATGCAAAAGGGGGTATTATTATTCAATGACTGGCCTAATGAGGTCCGAGTAAAGGGAGACAGTGAGATCCCCAGATCTAGACACAATCCCTTTGTTTATAAGCTGTGCCATATAGAACGGCTTTCTCACAGCAATGAACACATGTTGGTGAAAAGTTAGATCACCATCCACACGAGTTTCCAAATCCTGAACAACTGAGTCAACTCTTAGGTGCGTTTAGTTAATGTGGTAGTTCCCTGGTATAGACAACTTCCCAAAAGATACTTTTACTTAAGTACAAACAGAATAGCCTCTGCTGATGGCAACCATTACAATTTCAAAGAAATCTAACAAGTTACGCAGACAGGATCTAAATTTTACAAAGTCAAACTGATTACAGACGAGAGTTTGTATTCACCAGTTCAGTTCTTATGAGGTTGACCAAGATGTGTTCTATGATTTTACAGATGACAATTGTTGAGCTTGTCTGGGATTTGAACTAGGATGTCTCAGACCCTAAGCAAGAACCATTTGGATAAGCAACACATGTCTGAGGGTGGAAACAGCATTGTAATTTAATTTTAGCTGCAGTACACTGGTTATGTGTATTCCCCAAGTCAGCTGTCCCGCATGCCTGCTTCTGTGAATTATGTACAATGCCACCGCACCTCATTGTCATATGTCATACCCAGTCTATTCCAGATTCCCATACTCTGCACTTGTTAGGAGTCTGAATGGTGTGGGGCACTGGTTTGTGTTGTATCGACACACCTGCACCCATTATTTATGAATGTCACACACTATTAATATGAGAATTTCCAAGCAGAACAATAATGTATAGGCTAACCACTATCATTATCCTTTCAAATGTTAATAATTCCACTGCAGAAAAATGCTAAAAGAATGTTCAGCTGAAGTTATGCATAACCTTCATGAAAAAATTCTGAATCAAATGTAGCAGAAATGGTGCTACATAACTGGAAAAGAAATGGGGCATAAAACCTGTTAGTCATGATGATGTTTGTTACTTCAGAAACTGCATCTGTGAAGCCTGGAACAGTGAACTGTATTCGCAAATCATGGATTTTTGGAAATATTGCATCACTTGTAAGTTTTTCTCCCTACCAAGATGTACTGAGATGTTGGGAACAGTATATTTATGGACTGTGGTTGCATAAGCAGAGATAAAGGATAGCACACCATCATCTGTTTTATTTCTTTCTTTCTTTCTTTCTTTATTTATTATTTATTTATTTGCAGTTGGTTTACCAGGATAGTCCATTGGGTCAAGATGAACCCGTTTTCAATGGAGTCCTGGGGAGAAAAGCTCCAGACATTTTAGGTTACAATAGGTTCTTAGACATGTTTAGACAATGTAAAAAATTTGAGTAGACAATACAGATAATAAACAAACAATTACAATTAATACAACAAGAGTTAAAACTTTTAGTTATGTACTCACCATAACTTCAGATGTTTGGGATCCATCTCGCCTACATTCTGAATGATGGGTTCGGAGCCGATCCCTCGGCTCCCACTCCACGCTTATGCTGCCAAAGAGAAGTCTCCAGGATGCACCACTACCAGTCAAGGCAGGGGAAGGAGGGTGGGTATTAGGAATGAGATGGATCCCAAACATCTCAAATGAAGCTCGGTCCTCTATGAAAAGCTATAGAAGTAGCCATAGCTCTGGTAGAATGAGCCTTGATAGATGTTGTAGAAGAATAAGTCTGAGTTATTCAATCTCTGATCCATTTTTTGATAGTAGCGGATGAAAAATTGTGGTCTTAATATATAGGCACCTTTAATTTGAAAGTTGCATTCATCAAAGGAGGATCCATGGATTAGGTGGAAATAGAGATAAGCCTAGTTTGGACTTTTTAGTTTTGACACAGAAGATCCCTGATTAAACAAAAATTAATGTTAAAAATTTTAAGACCCTCTGGGACAGGAGTGATAGGGTTGTCTTGAGTTGAGAGAGCAAAGCAGACACTCTTGCGAAAGAAAAATGTGTGAACGGGTCGGGTCTAGAGTGTGCCTTCTAAAAAAAAGTCGGAGGAGGAGGAGCTCAATTTCTCAAAGTCCCGACTGATGATTAACAAGTCGGGAATCAGGTAAAGTCCATGGATCGGTCCACTGCATGCTTCTTCAGGTAGGAAAACCATACCTGGCAGAGGCCCAGTCGGGCAATCATCAATTGAAGACCCCCCCCCAGTTGAGCTATTTGAATAACTCTGGGAAAGAAGAAATGGAGGAAAAGGCATAAAAGCCCCTGCTGGGCCAAGGTTGTGCTAGAGCATCCATGGCTGGTACTCCTGATGTGGGATCAAGAGAAGAACTTGGCACACTTGTGGTAATGGAGTTGCAAATAGGTCGCAGCCGGCACAACGTCCCCAGTTGACTTTCCGGGATGTGGTCGCTACCAAGAAGCGGTTGGTGCTACAGCCCCCATTCCCCACACTCTCATGGCCTCTGCAAAGGGGTATGATCTGGTCCCTCCTTGTTTGTTCAGATACAGAACCACGACATATTGTTGTGTGTGTGGCGATGATGCCCTGAGGAAGAAAAGAAACTGTGCAAGGCTTGAAGGGATAGCACAGACATTGATGTGGAGAAGAGCTTATCTGGAAGCCAGGAGCCTGAACTAGCCCCAGACAATGCCCCCCCCCCCCCCCTATCTGGAGGAAATCTGTCGTCAGGGTAACCACTGGAGAAAGAAGAAGTTTCCTTTTTCCCAAATTGGATGTCTGAAGCTGAAGCCACCCAGGTTTTGGTCCTATGCATATATCCAGAATCATGAGACCATTGCGCTTGACAATAGCCCTGAAAGAATCCCTCATGTGCATCTTGCCAGAACTAAAAAAAAGAGACACATTGAGCCTAGAACCTAGAACTTGTAGAACCATCCTGGCTGGATCTGGGATCGAGAGGATCAGAGCTTACTTGGCCCTGTAAAGTTTTTGGGATCCTTTAGAGAAGAAGAAAGACCGCATCAATCTTGAGTCTATCTCATCTCTCCTATTAAGCTTTATGCTGAGAGGCAAGACATTGAATGTAATCCCCAGGGTAATACCCAGGAGATGGTGGCTTTGAGGTTGTGTGGTGGCAGTCAGGAGCCAGTCGCCCAGATAGGGAAACACTTGGAATCAAGACTTCTCAGGTGAGCCGTCACTACTGCCAAACACTTGGAACACCCTGGGGGGGGGTGTGGTGAGACCAAGGGCAGATAAAAAAATTGGGGTACTGACTCTCCAGGCCAGGCATGACCTTCTCTGGGCCGCCTGATGTGATATTATTATATAATATAATTTTGAGGTCTCTATGGATAAACATCAACATCCTTTCCAACAAATGGGAGATGGGATTGTAAGCGTGACCATTGAATTTGGATCGTGACGGATTGGTTCAGTCTGCTGAGATCCCAATATTTGGGTCCAGGGTCCCCTCTTTTTTTAAAAAGAAAGAACCTGGAGTAATTTCCCTGGTCTTCTGGTCTGGGGGTGGTTGATGATGACTTTAGCAGCAGCTTTTTTGCCTCCTCCATTGCTGCTTGCGCCCTGACTGGGGGTGGGGGGTGGGGTCTTTTTTGGGTGGGAGGGGGCGTGAATGTGAATGTGAATGGGATGGTGGCAATGATCCGAAGCACCCATCTGTCATCTGTCCCAAATGCAGGATTCCCAGGCTTTTTAAAAAACAACACCCAACACCCCCCTGGCTCCGGTGGCAGCAATCGGGCAGCGTGTGGGAGGCTGAAGAGAGAGGCAAGGAGAAGGGTCTCCCAGGACCGCAAGGCTCCAGCAAGCTGCCCTGGGCCGCCTCCTGAAACTGCTCCTTCTCTCTGCCTCTCCCCTGTTCTGGAAGGGGAGGCAGGATTCTGGGATTTGCAAAAGAAAATTTTCCCCCTTAGTCCCCCCCGGGTTTAACTTTGGGGGGTGGCGGGGTAGGCCGAACCTTCGGCACAGTTCGGCCTCTGTTCAGTTCCTTTTTTTCAGGGGTCCTAGAGGTAGGGGTGTAGACCCATCAAAAGGATCAAAACAAGGAGAACCGGAAGGAGGAAGAGAGGAGGAAGCGCGAACCTGGGCTAGCCAGAGGCTGGCCCAGCCCAGCCTTGTCTCCGAATGACCCCGCATAGGCCCCGAGCCTCAGCGCCGCCATGAGCCAGCTGGAAATAGATAGCCAAGCAGGAGCTAGGGCCCTGGCCCGACTGGCCTAGTGGATAGGTTACCTCTGGTACCGAGGAATTCTCTGACCATCCCTCCTGAAGCCTCCTAATCTTGATCCCTCTGATTGAGGTAAATTGAGCAAATAATTCTGAAGACAGGGTCGAAACATTGCCTGTCCATAGTCAGGCTAGCTTCCCTTTATTAGGGAGGATGGATGGACGTTGAAGCCTCTGCCACGTCCCTGTTGTGTAGATGCCACCACCTACAGCCACGCCTTTAGTGAGGAACTCCTTCTCGGGGAGCAGAAAAATTTATTTGGACCGAAAGGACTGGTTCCACGGTATCTGGATGTTCCCCCCGCCGACAAACAAAATCAAAGGCAGCTCGCGTGTTCCGAGACACACAGGGAGAGGGGGCCAGCCCAGCTGAGCCCCAACTGACTCGAGGGAGCGAGTGTGCGTCAGTTTAGAGGGGCCCGCGTTGTTTGAGAGACATCATCCGAGGGCGACGGGACCCCTCTGCATCATCATCATCCAGATCAGTGTTGAAAGTAATAGGGGAGTCCGACGTGTTCTTCCTCTTGCACTTTTCTTTCCGGTTCCTTCCTCACAGCTCAGAAGAGAAGAACCCCTCAGGAGGAGGAGGGGGGGGGTAACCTCAGGCCCCGGGGCACCCCTGACTACAGACTGGAACTGCCAAAGACCCATCGGAGTCGACGGAGGACGCGGCGCACCGGCACGGAGCGGGAACCGCAAGAACCATAGGTCCCGAACATCCCCCCACCCGCGTCCGAAGGCGCCAGCGTGCCAAACCGACGGCCCCGCCCGGGTTGGAGTGGGGGGCGGCCGCCTGATCTGAGATCTCCCAACCTCACCAACTCGCAGAGGCTCTCGGCGGAGGGAGGGAAGAGGATGGAGTGGGGGAATGGCCAAGGTGGGCTTCTCTGTTGAACGAAACAAATTTTGGAAAAAACTGGAAACTGAAACTGGAGACTGAACAGTCTACAGTCTTGTCTATCTCAGAATCATCATCTGCCTCTGACCCGAGGACCGAAGAGGAAACAGAAGGGCTAGGGGAGGCCGCCAAAACCCTGCGCTCCCGACTCGCCGGGCGGAAGGACTCGATGAATATCGGCGGAAGGCACCACCAGTTTCCATCCGTGGAGTGGAATCCCGGGGTGGCCGAGACTTGTCGGCCCGAGCTTTGAAAGCAGGCCGAGCTTGGGCTCTCGGCGAAGATGACCGCTGTGGAGCCGCCAGGCTCATGACTGCTAGCTGCTCTGCGCAGACTCGTGCTCAGGTGGCATCGTCGTTCGTACTGGGCTCCCTTGGAGAGCCGTTCGACTTCCTCTCCTCTTTGGGCCGGACAGGAGCGACTTTTTCCTTTGGCTTGGCCCGGCACGCGCTTCTTCTGGCCGAGAAGGAGAGGATGCCAAAGAGAAGGATTAATTGCCTTGAAGAGGTTTAATTAGGTTTTAAAATTATTAATTTAATTTATTTTCTCTCCTGGAGGACCCTTGAAAAGCGTGACATGTACTGCATGATTCCTGTAAACAATACATACATATGGACAACACATCCACACATTACATGATTCTTGATTTTTTTCATTTTGAAGCTACATTTTGCAGATGGATACCTAGAATAGGCTTACAGTTATCACTGCAATATACTGAGTTTTAGTCAAACACAACACAAACTCTGTAATGTAAATAATTTCTCTTCAGTTAGTTTATATTTAGAAGAGAAATGAATGAAAAAAAACAGGAAGGACCCTACAAACCCAAAAAAAAAAAAAAGGGAAGGGCCTTTTCAGAGAAGAGACAGTACTAGTCACACACACACAAACAAACAAAAAACACCAAGTGAATTTTGTCAAACACACTCAAACAACAAGAGCTGCTGAAAAAGCTTTTTTTGTAGAAAAGAAAAAAAAAACCTGACAAAAAAAAAAAAATAATCAATACTTAACTCAGCCAGCCTCCACGTCTTCACTTGTTAGTGACAAGCCGAGATCTGGGGGGACTGGGTGGGGCTGGGTGTGTAATAGTATAAGCTCCAGTGGGAGCTTCTTTGGCAAGAGACTTTAAGTCGTTGGAGCGAGGGGTGCTCGAAAACCTTAGGATCGAATGTCTAGAGGCGAGATATAAATGCATCTTATATGAGAGGCAGATTAAACAGGATTTTACAATTAAAAATAAGAAGGCATTACATATTAAGAGTCCTACACTTATGAGGTATAGTGTAGTATATTCTTGCAGATGCTATAGTAATAATAATACAAGAGTTAGGAGAAATGTTAGAGTGAAATCAAGGGTATAAGTAGGAGAAAGGAAAGGAAAAGGAAATCAAAAGGAAATACCCAGTATTAGTTATGAGGGGTGGGAGCAAGAGCATTCCCACTGAGATAGAAGATGTGAGTGAAGAGATTTTTTGAAAATAAAATGGTTAGAGGTGACACGGATAGATGGAGGTAGAGAGTTCCAGAGTCGAGCTAGGCCATGTGATTTATAATTTGCTTTTTAGCTACCTTTTTTTTTTTTTTTTAAGACCGCCCTTCTTTGTTGTTCTAGGCTTTATACCTGTGATAGGGAACCATCGCAGTGATGTAAAAAAAGACATTGGTGACATTATTAAGCAGTAATTTGTAATGGTTTGCTTAATGTAGAAATCCATTAACTTCTATAATCCTATGGAAAAGTTTAAAGGGGGGGAAATAACACGTGCAATTAACAATAATCAAGAAATAATAATCTTGTATTTAAATGCATTTTATAATGCCTATACACAAATGTAGAGATGATCCAACTACTTTTTCAATAAAAATAAATCTGCTGTTGAACAGAAAAATAGAGACAGTTGTTGTATTTTAATATAATACTTCCAGTTAGTCAGGTTTCGGAGTTTTTAATGGAAATATCTTGTTTTTTGAGAGGTTTATTTTATAGTTAGATATTACTGCAAAGTTTTCGGCAGCTGTTAATTTCTTGGTATCTGTAACTGGAGTTGTACAATATACATTAAGATCATCTGCAAACGCTGCCATAGAAATCTTGGTACCATGAAGTATTGGGGCATTATGATATACATTTTGTTTAATATGTAAAAATAAAGGTTCCAAATATAAATTAAATAATAAAGGGGATAGAGGACAACCTTGCCGGGTTCCATTTTTAATTTGATTCTTTTGGAGAAAATCTTGTTGATATATAAGGTAGTGTATGGATTATTATATAATATTTGTAATGTCCTGATAAATTCTTGCGGCATGTTAAAAAATGGTAAAATATGGAATAAAAATTTTATGTTCACTCTATCAAAGGCTTTTTGTGCATCAATAATGAGTGCATACAAATTCAAATTCTTTTGATTGGCATAAGAAATTAACATATGCAGAGTTAAAGTATTGTCACTAGTTTGCCTAGAAGTTAAAAAAAACGTTTGTTCATTTGAAATTATTAACTTCATTATTTTCTTCAGTCTGTTCGCTAAAAAAGTAGTCATAATTTTAGTGTCGATATTTAAGAGTGAAATAGGTCTATAATTGTCCGGGTTTTGGTGATCCGAATTTTCCTTGAGTATTAAAATAGTTTTGGATGCATTAAAATGAGGGTTGTTAGTTTTATTGTTAATAATATAGTTAAAGGTATATGCTAGTATTTTAACAATCGTATCACTAAATGTTTTGTAAAACGCAGGAGTAAGACCATCTGGGCCCGGCGCTTTATGTGATTTCAACTTATTGATTGTTATTGATATTTCTTCGGTGGAAATTTGTTTGGTTAAATCTTTATGCAAATTGTCTTCTAATTTCGGAAAGTTAATTTTTTGAATAAAATCATTATTAGTCTCATTTATACGTGACTCATCTAACTCACCATAAATTTGAGAGTAAATCAATTCAAAGGTATTAATAATATCTTCAGATTTCGTATACATTTTATCCTTGTAGAGTATTTCCGTAATTTGAGAGGGTGATTTAGATTGGTTAATAATTCGAGCTAAAGCCCTTGATGGAGTTTGAATATGATTAGCATATCTTGCAAGCATTTTGGTTTCATGAAATGCTAATCTATTATTTTGGCTATTATTGTGTGTTATGATTTTGCCTTAATTTGTGATCTAACGATTTAATTTTAGCCTCTAAGATTTGTTCTTCTTTGAGCTGAATTTTTTTATAAGAGGCTTTTTGAAGGAAAACCCCCCTGACTTGAGCTTTAGTTGCCGCCCATTCAATATCAGGTATGTGTCGTTGTTTGACTAATCTATCCAGTGAGGAATTTAGAATTTCTTGAATTTCCTTGATTATTTCTTTTTTATTTAACAAGTTTGGATTTAAGGACCCATTATAACTCCTGTATATTCGACTATTTCTAAGATCTTTGGCAAAACTTAATGAAATTTTAGAATGATCTGATAGATAGCGAGCATGTATGGATACTACACGATCATAATTAATCAAAGTTTCCAAAATTAAAAAAAAGTCTATTCTAGACCACATTTTGTGACAAGTTGAATAGAATGTAAAACTATTTGTGTTAAAAAGATTGTTTACATATTTAAAAGGGTTGTATAATTTAAAGTCATGTTTGAACTCACTTAATGTTGATACTACTTGAGTATTAAATGACCTTTGTGGGCTTGATTTATCTAACTTAGGATTCTGATAAGCATTCCAGTCTCATAGGATACAGTGATACTAAGAATGACTGTTGATTCTTATATGGTGCATATATGTTGAGGAGTATGATGGGTTTATCATAAAGAGTAGAAGAAAGAATCACATAGCACCACCTTCCTTCTTTATCCGTTTTAGAATCTAAAATTTTATCTTGATATTGATTTTTATAATTATCGCAACTCCCGCACTATTAGTTTTACCTTCCGTGGCAATAATTTCTCTTATCCATTTCTTTTTCGTTATTTCAGTCCATTGGTCATTAGTCAAATGAGTTTCCTGAAGTAATATAAAACACACCTTAGCCTGCAAAAATAAATGAAGCAACAATTTCCTCTTTTTCAAGTTCTGGATCCCCTTAATATTCCATGAATCTATTACCCACATTCCAATAAATTTCTTTTATGTTGGTATTCTAGCACTCGTAGATAGCAAATTACAAGCAATTTAGTGTTAAACAGATATGTTATGTGAAAGCATTCTTGAGATCCTGTCTCACTACTCACTATACCCCTGGACCAGGAATAGTATAGGTCTTTAACGAAATTAAACATTTTAAAAATTTGTGGTATTAACAGGTAAACATTAAAGAACTTTACATATAAAAAGAATACAACATGGAATGGACCTATACACAGAACAACTATGTCTACAAAGCCTAATCTACCCATTCCCTTTAAAACACCACTAATCGTCTACACTTCTTGTTATTATAGCTAAAAAGGAGACAGAGCAAAACTGAACAAGATATACAATTATTGTCCTTTGCTTCCCTAGGAACACCCTCATTTATCTGGCAATAATACTTGAGACACAAACATTTGTTCTCAGATAAATGAACCATAGTGTTCCTGAAATAACTAATGAGCTTGTTTTATCTTAGTTTATATGTGTACCTACACTTCAGCCAAGAAATCAGAGTGAGACATTAACATCAGATATTTAACATTAAACAACTTAGTTCACATTTGGAAAAACTTTCTACCACCTGTAGAAAAAATCTTAACAATTTTAGTAAATCTAAACTAGTGCAAATAGACAAACATTTAAATATTTAGTCAGATAGCCTGAGTGGTCCTGACAGTTACCCTAAACCTGAATAAACAACTCTTCAGAAGGTGTTTTTAAACCTAATATCAACTATACATATGAAACATGTTATCAAAAATCTATATGCCTGTTTTAACCTCTAGCAATTTTAAGTTAACTCTTATGCTTTAATCTAGTAATAAGGAAGAAATGTCACCACAGAGAATTCCCAAACATCTCAAAATATAAGCCCATTATTAAGTAGTCCAAATAATATATATTGCTATAACAAGGTTAATATCAAGGATTAAATATAAGGGAGATTAAACTTATATATGTAAAATATATATGTGTACTGGTTAAAATAAAAAGCTAGGTATATTAATATAGTTAGTTCCCTAACTCCGCTTACTGAAAGTCTTGCAAACGCAGATCTGTTTTATATGTATAGTTATGTCATTTGTATATTTGAACACACTATGTATTTAACTTAGTGATTACTAAACATAGGTAGTAATAAGGGGCTAGTGTTGTGTGTATTAAGGTATTACCAGCACTAAAGACATTTAATATAACTAATTTTCACATTTTATCAGTCCTGGAACCTCTTTGTTGAATTTGCAACACTCCAGAGTGACTGACAGCTTCGCGAAGGGGGACCCTTTATTCCGACAGACTTCCGGAAGTGCCACATCAATAATATGCCCTCTGAAGCAGCAAAACCATTTCGGGACCCTTCGTGGGACACTGACATTGTGGAGGCAGTAAAACTTCGGAAATGGCACAGCACGAGTAGATAACACCAAAAGAAGGTCGTACCTGTTGTAAAAAATGGGCTAGAGCAAAAAAAAAGACAAAGCAAAGATAAGACTTCGACATGCAGTAGAGTGTGGATACGACCTCGGATGCCCTGCCAGGCCCATCGGAAGTTCACTCTAGGGCTCAGAAGCAGGTAAACTTTTGAAAAATCGCCAGAAAAGTAGTTTTTGCTTCTTTTTTTGTTGTGACTGAATGTCTAGTCCCATCCAATGTAAATATTAATGTATTTGGGTATTTCATTTGGAATTTTATTAGTTTTTCAATGAGAAACTTACAATAAGGAGATAATAGCTGTCTGGCTTGCCTAATCTGCAAAGGCAGGTCCTGAGCCAATGAGATTCTGTTTTGCCACATAACAGAGCCCCCATTTTTTTTTACAGTTAGTAATATTTTATTGATATCTTGAAAGTTTAGAATTTTTGCATAAACAGGTCGTGGTATGTTAGAAGCTTGTTAGGGCTCTGTGTGCTCACTCTATTGTTATTTGTTGTGCAGTTACTGAGTCATTGAATAATGCTGTGAATATTTGCATGATTGATGGAATGAAATCATTGTATTGAACCGATTCCGGTATTCCTCTGATGATTATATTGTTTCTCCTAGACCTTGCCTCTAGATCAATGATTTTAGCTTGCATAGAATGAATGTCCTGTTCATGTGCCTCAGATTTTTTGGCTAGCAATGCTATTTTCATAGGTTCATACTAGGCTATCTGCCCTAGGGCATTTATAAGCCTAGCAAGAGTGTGTTTGGCTTTCGCCACCCATTTTAAATTAATTTTGCTATGCCCTTTTTCGAGGTTAGTATACTGTGCCTCTGTCTAACAGTGACACAGAAGTGATACCCGGGGTAAACCTACTATCTCCCATCCACTCATCAAGATTCCTCTTGAAGAGAGTCATTCTCAGTAATTCTTGCGTCATTTTAATCCATTCTTTCCCAAATTTGACTGCAAGAAATTCCAAATGATTGCACTTGATTAGATAGTTCTTTTATCGCTTCTTGCATGGGAAGTAAAGCTGTTTTAATATCCTTCATGTTTGCCATTTGCTCCAGTTTAATTTTATTTCCTGGTTTTAAATGCTCCAGTTGTTTTGTAATTTTCTGTCTTTTCGAATTTAAATCTTTCTCCGGCGATAGAAGTTCAGAAAGTTTAGTTTTTGAAGTTGTTGTGTCCATATGTTTTTCTTCTTTCGACATCATAGATCAACAAAGAAACTTGTTGTAAGATCAGTGTAGTTAGGGCAATATTCCTGAACACACGGTTCCTTTGTTTGAGACTCTCTTCAGAGACAAATGATCTGTTACAATCCTGCCTGATTAGTTCGTGTTTCAGTTCCGATCACCTCCTGTATGATATTTGGTTGAAGTTATAGTTGTTTTTCCTTAGATTTGCTGTGAAAAAGAACGTTATATATATCCTCAGGTTTAGATTTTCCTCTGATTGTATGGAGAGCTGTAGATTAGTAGTGTTCACAGAACGGCAGCCATCTTTGAATCCGTCTACATACATTCTTTTTTTAACAAGGTTCCGATGTAAACATTGCTAGTCAAGTTTTTTTCTATTCGATTCAAACATTAGTAGAGTTACAAAAGATGTTAGTATTTTAATGGAGTAAAAAAGTGTGAAATCTGATGTTATGCAGAGGAATGGAAGGAGTATATCACAGAGAATGGAGTGAAAGGAGTCATTACAGAGTTCAAAACAATGCAGACAGCAGTAATTGAACAGGTAATATATCATAAAATGAAGTTATGTACTCACCATAACGTTCCATCTGAGTAGGTACTTCATTTGTCTGCAACCTGTGGGTATCGGATCCGACCTCTGATCTGAGCCGGCAGCTTCACAAGCTACAAGATCTGAGCTCCTAGCTCCTCCCCTACCCATAATCCCCTGCTGCCTACTGTATTACCTCAGATCGAGTTTACTCAGTCCTAAACAATTCACACCCTCGACAGAGGATCAAAACCCTGCTTCATCTCATGAAAAGACATTTTGCAGATGGCCAGTTATCCAGATATGGTTAGGGGTTATGGAGGGGGGGGGTTGGTTGCAGAAAAATGAAGTACCTACTCAGATGGAACGTTATGGTGAGTACATAACTTCTTTATCTGAAGTAGTTACTTCATTTGTTCTGCAACCTGTGGGACAGAGTCCCCAGCTACCTATAGAAAGCAACCCTGGGTGGCCTTTCGGAAGGATATTCCGAAGCACCGCAGAGCCAAAGGAAGCCCTACTCCTCGAAATCATATCAAATTTATAATGGGAGATGAACATGTGAGAAGTGGACCAAGTAGCTGCTGAACCTATGTCGTCCAGAGGAACCCTGGACCAGAAAGCTGCTGATGTAGCAATGGATCAGGTTGAGTGAGCGTGAATTCCCACAGGAACTGGTTTACCTGAGGATGTATACCCGTGGATTATGCACTGGGAAATCCAATTTGCCAGAGTTACCTTAGAAATTGCCTTTCCCATAGCTGATTTGGCAAAGGACACAAACAACTGATCAGACTTGCGAAAATCCTTAGTCCTGTGCAGGTAGAAACGTAATTGCCTGTGTACGTCCAGTTTGTGCAATGTGTATTCCCCTTTGTTCTTAAAATTTGGAAAAAATACTGGTAAATTGATTGATTGGTTAATATTTGACTCTGAAGCCACCTTTGGTAGGAAAGACGGGTTAGTCCTGAGAGACACTCTATCTTTGTGAAAGATGAGGTAGGGGGGTTTCATGCACAGGGCTTGAAGTTCTGAGACCCTCCTGGCTGATGTGATAGCCACTAAAAAGGCTGTTTTCCAAGACAAGAATTTCAATGGAACCGAAGACACAGGTTCGAAGGGTGGACTTGTCAAAGCTTGTAGTACTAAAGTTAAGTCCCACGGGGGAGCTACAGATTTCACAGGTGATTTCAAAAAAAAAAAATGCCCCTCAGGAAGGTTTTACATATCTTTGAGGATGCTACTGATGATCCCAGTCCATCCCCACATGAAAGTGGGAAATGGCTGCTAACTGCACCTTAACTGTGGAAGCGCTAGCTCCCTTCTGAAAGATTAGTGACAAGAAATCCAGAATCATTGGAATAGGAACTGTAAAGGGATCCAGGCCCTTGCGTTCGGCCCAAATGGAAAAGCATTTCCATTTACTATTGTAAATTTTTCTGGTAGCAGGTTTATGGGCCGCCACAAGAATGGCCTTCACTGGTGATGAGATACCGGGAGTCCTAGCCATCAGAGGAACTGGATCAACCAAGCAGTCAGCTTGAGGTTTAGCAGGTTCAGGGTTTGGCATCCTGCAGGATGCGATATCAAATCTGGAATGGGATCCAGAATCCATGGAAGAGCAACACTGAGACCGTAGGTAAGGAAACCAGATCTGACGAGGCCAGAATGGGGCTATGAGGATCACTCTGCTCCCCAACCGACGTGCTTTCTGAATGAACTTCGCCATAAGCGGAAGAGGGGGGTAAGCATAAAGAAGACCGGGTGGCCAAGCATGTACCAGAGTGTCTCTTGGGGCTTCCCCTGAAGGGGGAAGTATTGCGAAGTACTCGCTGCACTTTGTGTTTGACGGAGAGGCGAAAAGATCGCAGCGAGGCCAACCCCATGCACGGAAGATTTGCTTCGCAACTGAAGGATTGAGAGACCACTCGTACGGGGGTGAGAACCACCTGACTCAGTTTGTCCGCCAAAATGTTGGACCGACCCGGAATGTGCGTTGCTATCAGAAAGTGGTTGGTGGATATCGCCCATTCCCATACTCTCATAGCCTCTCGGCAGAGGGGATAAGACCTGGTTCCCCCCTGTTTGTTTATGTACCAGACTACCGCCATGTTGTCTGTCTGGATCACAATAGTCCCTAGAGGGAGAAGGTCATGGAGAGCTTGCAACGCCAAAAGCACTGCCCTCATCTCTAGGACATTGATATGCAAAGCGGTCTCTATGGGGGTCCACGTGCCTTGGACGGTTCTGCCCGAACAATGCCCCCCCCACCCAAGGCGAGAAGCATCCGTGGTCAACGTGGCTTGGGGTGGGGGAATTACAAAAGGTCTCCCTTCCTGCAGCTCCCACGAGCGAAGCCACCAAAGGAGGGAGTCCCTGCAAACTCTGCTCAGTGAAATCGGGGTGTTCAGCGGGTGAAGCACTAACGACCATTGAACCTGAAGAGTCCACTGTAAGATCCTCATCTGGAGGCGTGCATGAAGAGAGCCCGATGGCAGCTGCCATCGACCCCAGTGCCCTCAGGACTAACTCTGCCGCAGGAGCTGTGCTTCGAAGAAGGGCTAAGACCTGATGTTATAGGCTGTTCAGTCTGTCCGGAGTTAGTAGGGCTCGACAAATGCGCGTGTTCAACTTGGCCCCTATAAACTCCAAGACCTGTACTGGCTGAAGGGAGGACGTTTGAAGGTTCACTGATATGCCCAACTTCTGGGCGAGAGTTAGAGTGTAATCCCTTGCAACACCGAGTTGATGCCTGCTGGGGGTGACGAGGAGCCAGTCATCCAGGTATGGAAAGACCTGAATTCCCTGGAGTCTCAAGTTGGCTGCGACCACTGCCATGACCTTGGTGAACACCCTGGGGGCTGAGGTGAGGCCAAACGGGAGAACCCTGAATTGATAATGACTGTCTCCTAGCCGGAAGTGGAGAAACCTCCTGGATCGTCGGTCCATCAGAATGTGGTAGTACGCATCCTGGAGGTCTATGGAGCACATCCAGTCATTCTCCCGAAGAAGGGGGAGAATAGCCTGAAGAGTGACCATCCAGAACTTTTCCTTGGGGACGAACAGGTTCAGAGCGGAGAGATCTAGAATCGGTCTTAAGTCCCCCGTCTTCTTTGGCACTAAAAAGAACCTGGAGTAGTAGCCCGATCCGGACTGGTCTGGGGGGACAAGGCTGGATGGCTCTTTTTTCTAGCAGCTTTGACACTTCTAAGGCTGCGGGCCTCCCTTTGATCGGGTGGGACATCGGGGAGGCGCCTGACTTTGGGGGGTAGGTGAATGAAAGGAATGGAGCAACCTCTGGATATGATTCGTAGCACCCATCGATCTGTCGTGATGGACTCCCAATTTGACAGATGCTCCGATAAACGTCCCCTGACTGCCTCCAGAGAGGGACAGCCGGGTAAGCCCTCAGGGCTGTTGGGTGGGCCTATCTGAGAAAGGTTCCCTAGACCCGAAGTTACGTGGCCCCCCTCTGCCTCTGGGCCGGCGTCCGCCTTGTCCTCCTCTGCCTCTAGAGGACGAGGGGTCCAAAGCCGGGTGGGACTGCTGAGACTTGCAGAACCACAACTTCTTTTGTCCCATCTGATTCCTAGAAAAGGATCGTTGGGGATTCGAGAAGCGGACCCCAACGGCAGACAGTGTCTTCCCATCCTTCTCACTTTGGACCAGCATCTCTCGTACGGTCTTACCAAAAAGCGAAGATTCATCAAAGAGCGCATTCGTGAAGGACGCCTTGAAGGGATCCGCAAAATTGCAAAGGCGGAGCCAGGCGTGACGCAGCAGGATGACCCTGGCTCCGCTCGCCCTAGCGGCTCCCTCAGTAGCATGAGAGAGTAACTGCATGGACGTGTTAGAGATGGACTTTAGAGTGGCCATACGAGTCGCAAATGGGCTCTTATCCGCAACCGTCATGGACTCTGGGGGGTCTGCAGCATATTCCTTAATTAGGTCTCGCTGTAGCCTGATAATGTGTGCCATATAGTTCAGCGCCCTTATAGAGAAGTTGCTGAAGCAAACATCCGCTTCCCAATGCGGTCCATCGCTCGAGATTCCTTATCTGGAGGATGGACTGTGGAACTCTCCTGTGCGAGTTCCTTCTTCGTGGCAGCCGCCACCAGCATGGCATCAACAGGGGACCCCTTAGCCCAGGACTGCCTATCTGCGGGGGGGCTAAGAACTTTGTCAGGACATCTGGGGATTGGCTCCACGGTGTTGGGTTCTTTCCACGCCCTGGTGGTAATTAAGTCCACCAGGGGGTCAGCCGGGGGGACACACAGGAGGTAGACGGGCCCACCTCAAACGCCTCCAGGAACACCGATTCGTCAGAAGAAGGTTTTTGGGCAGGCCACCCCCCTCTAATACACAACATTTCCATGATGTCTCCAAAGGAGACATCTTCGGGGGGTGATCTTGGGGAACCTTCCCCTTCATCCAAATCCGTGTCCGTGGTGATGGACTCAGGGGAGTCCAGGTGCCTCCTTTTTCCACTGCCGTTTGCGAGGCACCTCCTCGGTGGGGCTGTCCGAGGAGGGCTCGCCCATGGGGTCCTGTTCCTCCAAGGGAACTAACTGGAGGGTTTGAGCAGGCTGTCCCATAGGATGGATGATGGATGATAGACCCACATGCATAGGGGGAGCGAGAGGATCCAGGGCCCGGACTGGGGATCAGGAAGACCTCGACAGAACCCTCTCCACTACCTCAAAAGCCGAAGGAGAACTACTTTCCCCAGGCTCTGAAAGTAGTCTCCTCGGCTCCGAAGCAGGGATCGGAGTCGGTGCCGAAGCAGTCGGATCCGAGAGAGGTGTGCTCTGACCTACACTGTGCCGGAGATACACCAATCCCCACGGATCCGATGCTCGGCCCTCGACCCCGAGAGCTAGGATCCGACATGCTCGAAGGCAAGGTCGGCGTTGAAGATATCAGAGCTATCGGCGCCGACAAAACCCCGGCTCCGAAAGGGCCCGGATCCGATGACTCCAAAACTCTAAACCGGGTCGGAGAAGGAGTGATTGGAGCAAAGAGGGGCTGTGCTCCCCCCCCTGAGGGGGGGGGGGAGGCAAGCGCACCCCCATCTGCATTTGGGTCTGCAGGAATCGACGCATCATCCGATCCATGTCCACGTCAGTAAGGCTCCTGGTTGACCTAGAAGAAGTCATTGAGGCGGGCCGGGAGGGCTGCCTCGACGACCTCGAAGGAGACCGGTACTCCTCCTCCGGCTCCGGCGAGAAGCGAGGCGAACGGAGCCAAGAGGGGGAGGATCCAGGGACCTTCGAGGGAGAGCTGGTAACTTTCGAAGGGGGGGCTGAGGGGTGAGCCTCAGCCCGCCTTTTGTGAGACCTGTGCTTATCTTTCTCCTTGTGCCTTTTTTCCTTGGAGAAAGAAGCACTAGAGTCCCCCGAACTCTGCATAGCAGGGGGAGTTCGAGTCCCAGGCAGAGCGGGGGGAACTGAAGGCGCCAGGGCTATGATAGTAGCCTAAGCCTTCGAAGGGGAGGAAGAAGAAGCAGAATCCTGGGGAAGTAGGCCGGCCAGGATCAGCTTGTTCTTCCTGTCCCTAATTGCCCGAGGATTAAAGGCTGCACAGATTTGGCAAGCCATTGATAAATGGGCCACCCCCAGGCACAAGACACACTGAGTGTGGCCATCAGCTGGGGAAAGCTTATGGCCACACTCAGTGCACTTGGAAAAAATGGCTTTGGGCCCTTCCGCCATTACACAAAGCACACACACACCCAAACACTAAGGGGGAGGGGAAGAAAAAAGCTAACTACCACGAGAAAACTACAGAAGGGGGCTAACACTGTATTTCTAAAGGGAAATTAACACTAACAAGCTAAATCTAACTTAACGAAATTTTCACTAGGAGAAAAAGCTGAAATGACCTCACCAAGCTTAAGGAGCTCTTCACAAATAGTTGTCTTCAGCCGCGGCAAACTCGATCTGAGGTAATACAGTAGGCAGCAGGGGATTATGGGTAGGGGGAGGCGCTAGGAGCTCGGATCTTTTAGCTTGTGAAGCTGCCGGCTCGGATCCGAGGTCGGATCCGATACCCACAGGTTGCAGAACAAATGAAGTAACTACTTCAGATTAGTTGGTTAATATTCATTTTACAGCACATGAACAGTTCTGAAAAGGAGTCAGATGATTTTAAGTTTATTTAGAAATAATTAACATCTGGATCTAATCTCTATAAGGAAAATATATGCCCATTGTTTGGCTACATGTACTAAGCAGAAGGAGCCACCACCCAAGTAATTTTTTGACTTTACTGTGATTAACTGATTCTTTTTATTCCCCTACCCAGGACTAAGCCTGACTGCTCCTCTACCTGCACCCAAGCAGTCCATTTGTTCCACAGTAGCAGGAGCCAGGAATCCTTGAGCTAAGCAAGAACCCTATGGCCCACTCATTCCTGCCTGTGAATCCTAAACAGCTTATTTGTTCTGCAGTGGGGCCAGTTTACTGTACCTGCAGGGCAGCACATCCCCTTCCCACCCCACAGTGGCTACTATGCAGGGAAAAGTGTCTCCATATGCTGAATTCTCCTCAGCTTACTCTGTAGCTTTCATGTGGCAACACAGGCTCACTAGGCTAAAGCATCATGGAATAGAACACCAACTGCTCCTGCTAGGTGCTATCCATATTGTTCTCCAGAGCTGCCTCCTTGGGATGGTGGAGCCAACAATGGCTCCTTACTCTAGTCCTCCTTTATAAGCTCTTACAGGTGTCCAAGTTTTATTAAATGGCACTGATGTACAGACCTTATTAGTCTTGCAGGATTATATCTTTGAACCAGGAAAAAAAACAAACAAAAAAACAAAAAAAACAAAGAAAAAACGGGGAGGGGAAAAGGAATACACAGCCTCAGACCTTCAAAAAGTTGATCAACTCAGCTCACTTATAAATAAAATTTTCTATGCTTTCAAAGGCTCTAGTTATTTCACAAAATAGTTCTTTTTAGACATTTTTTCAAGGGATCGACATATTTCTAATTATGTATAAGGCTCACATACTTCAACATTATGGCCATAGCCTAAAGAAAATATACACTATATGTGGATTTAGGGTTATATCTGCCTACCACAAGGCACATTTACTTACCAGTTTCAATGGCATTGTACATTAATGACATGTAATGTAGAGAATGGCAAACTCAATGAAGAAAAAAGTATTTATCAGCAGTCACCATGTAGTAAACATTATTCCAGAAATACTTAAACAAACAGGAGAAACTGTGCAAAGGGTGCTATCATGTAACCCTTGCTGCAACAATCAGATGTGCACAGAAAGTGAAGAGAAAATGGAAACACACTATATAATGGAGACTTATCCCGCTTACTTAGGAACTAGAAAACAGGTTTGTTCTGCATAAGAAATATGACTTGGAGAAATTCTGATTGGAAAATGGGACAAAAAGGGTGTGCCAACCCAAATATTATGATTATCTATTACAATTACTCTTTCCCTCAGAAGATCCCAGTTAACAAGACACAGTTACTAGGACAATAAAATAGCAGCTAGCAATCCATCTTGTGTTGGGATAGAACGACATTCATATTAAGAGAGTATCCTGAAGAATTCAGAGTTATAAACTAGAAAGAGGAATCTGCAACATTAGGATTTTGGAAATAGTGCATAATATTTCATAGGAGCAGCATGAACAGAATTCACATTAGGTCAAATCTCTACTTATTTTAAACAGAAAAAATGACTTTGCATTTCTTTGAACAAGCTGCCATAAACAACAACAATGATTTCCCTAAATCACACATAAAACCAATAGCTTTTTACAAGGTCTTATAACTTCCAGTGCTAATTCCAGACAAGTATCTATTTCAAATCCAATTTGACGAGAAGCTCTGCATACTATTAAACATACCCTAAAGGTGAAGTGTTGGGATCTGATGGACTTCGATCTGAAATGTGAAACAGCTTCTCAAAACATTCTGAGCCTTTACTTAGTGAAGTTATAACTGAAGTCTTAACAGTGGAATTGTCACCAATGTCACAGAAAGACGGCTTTACTTCTGCTGTACATAAAGGAACATTCTATCCATCCTACCTAATTTCTTCATAAAGCACCATCATATTTTAAAGGCAAGTTATAAATTATATGCTACCATTATTACTAAGACCATCCACCCATTGTTAACAGAGTAATCTGAAGCTGCAAGTGTGGATTCAGACGAAGCAGAGACAACCAGCTTCAAAAGTCCTATTTCTCTAGCAACCAGCGACCACACTGCTGTAAATGGCACTCTACCTGGATGCTAAAAAAGTCTTTAGCAGGGTTATATAATCCAACTTCAAACAAACATTAATTTTACTTTTTTTGTGGTATATAGAGTGTACTCATTAGCTCTGAATACAGGAAAATGACAACTTTGTTAAGCACTTTTCCAACAACGTTTTCTTAAGAACCATTAAGTTCTAGCCCAACACTAGAACATTAACAGCAGCCAATGCAGAACAGTACCCAAAGCATTTTCATAATTTTAAAGTTGTACTACATACACTTCACACCATCACACACATACAGAAGTGTGGCAGAGTAAAGTGTCTTAACAGGTTTTAAAGCCATTTGTTCAGCTGGACACTTCTAGCGGCTTTCTGTTAGTTTTCAAAACTGTAGAGCACTTTGTAATCTACATATATTTTCTCTAGTTAGCAATACATCAAGGCAGCAAAACTTCCCGGTACTATACAGAATTACATTGGGTCTCTCTGATCATAGCTCACATGTTACAGGTTTACAACACTGATGTCAAGATTCACCTCTAAGCTTTGCTCGTCTCTCAAGGTGAATTGCTCAACAAAGAGTATTATGACTGGATCTCCGATCATAACTAACGTATTATGTGCTTGAGACATGGATGTCAAGAAATTCACCTCCACAACCACTGAGCTAACCAGAAGAAGGGCACTGAGCAAACCCTGATCTGCGATATATAACATTAAGTATCCTGTTTTTTGCTTATTTTTACGAGTTATTTATAGCACTTTTATTGTCTGCTGCATACTTTTCTAGCTAGTTTCACTGTGTGTGAGGTATTAACTGGGAATTTTCTATATTTGTTAAGCACCTGTTTGGGTTTGTTTTTCTGATTTCCTGCCAAGGAGTGTATCATATAACTTATTTGTTTGCAGTTAAAAGCAATCTCTAGAGTCGCCTTGCTCCTTTATCTGTTTAAAACTTTCATTTAAAGGCTCACTGCTGCTTTTCTGCTGTGATAAACATTTATGCAGTTTTTTTCTACCCAAGTAGTGTGGGTAGTTGTAGCATTGTCCATATTCAGGCTTGTGTTTTGGGCCTAGTTCTTTGTTTGTAGAGGCTGTTTGTCCGAGCACATGTTCCAGGCCATCTTAGTTTAGCCAAAGCCATTCTTGCATTTCAGTGAGAGGGGAATGTTTATGGTCAATGGCTGATTGGGGTTACCTGGACTACGGCTTGGAGTAAGCACTTCATTGGTTCTTTCGAGCTTTTTTTTAAGTTGTTTCAGGTTTCAACTTTCTGTTACTTAAGAAGTTAACTTGTGAGTGTTTCTGTCATTTCACACTGAGCTAATCAGAGGAAGGGCCCTGAGCAAACCCTGTTCTGTGATATATAACATTAAATATCCTGTTTTTTGCTTATTTTTACGAGTTATTTATAGCACTTCTATTGTCTGCTGCATACTTTTCTAGCTAGTTCCACTGTGTGTGAGGTATTAACTGGAAATTTTCTACATTTCTTAAGCACCTGTTTGGGTTTGTTTGTTCTGATTTTTGTCTCCCAGCCTCCCTCCCTATTGATATCCTGTTCTTATGCTTGGTGGCTTTGCAGTTGCCCACCCCTACAGTAAATTTGATCTGGGCACTCCTCCCAGTTTAGTGTCATTACCTCATTCTATCTAATACAGGGAGAATATGTGAGAAGGCCAACCCACTTAGTTCTTAACCTTGAGTTATCTTCTGCTCCTCCTTACTCCCTTTCCACTTTACAAAAAAATAAATTAAGCTTATTTCCTGCCTTTCCTGTAAGTAGTCTAGTCCAGATACCGATTTGCTGTATCCAGGACTGTTTGTAAGCTTCTGAGCTCCCGACGCTTAGCTAGGGTTAAACTATTCCCAGCGCCATAAAGTCTGCTCTTCAAAATTTCCCTTAGAACTAGCCAGTTTTTAAGTTTTAGCATTTAAATCTGTTTCTTTGAGCTCAGCACTTGTTCAGAAATCATTGTAAGCACTAAATAAATTACTACAGCACTCAACTTTCCTCACTTGTCTAGCGGAAAGCAGTTTTTAGTACTTAATAAATATGCACTTATCCAGGCATGTCTAAGGGTCAGCTTCCAGTGATTTCTCCTGCCTATCTGATGAATCTGGGCATCTTGGGGCAATGCAGCAATTGCCTCATGTACACAGACAACCCTCTCCTCCTACCACCCAACACTACAACCTGTGAGAGATGCACTTATATAGCCAAACTGGAAGCAAAGCTCTCTTCACCCAAGACTGGACTAGACAGTCAAGAGGAGAGGGTAAACACTTGCACCACACCACACTCATCACATAGTCCCTCAAAACCCACACCACCAAAACACACACATAGAAACACAAAACACACACCTACATTCGCGGAGGCTCTCAATAAAAACCTGCCCAAGCATCAGGGACATCCAAAGCATAAACGCAAGCAAACTCCACCCCCCAACACAACCCAAATGACACATAGCCCACAAACTCAGTGTGCCACTCAACCACAGCCCATAAGGCATAACAACGTACCCAACACTCTAGTCATAGGTGACTCTATAGTCAGGCACACTGATGTTCCACTCACTAGACTAAACAAGGAGAAAGTTACTGTCAGCTGCCTGTCAGGTGCCAGGATCCGCCACATAATGCATGCACTCAGGTCACTCCACAATTAAGTACAAATATGACACTGTCATTGTCCATGCTGGTGTGAATGACCTGAGACGTATCTCCCTGGACTACATGAAAAGAGACATGGAGGAGCTCTCCGATCTTGTATCCCAGGCAGGTATGACCCTAACCCTGAGTAGCATCCTGCCATCACCCAGAATGATACCACAGTACAAGGACAAAATGATTGACTTCAACAATTGGCTAAGCTTCTGGTGTCATTCTAAGGGGATCCAGTATTTGTCTGCCTGGGACGACATGATCGACAGTCCATGATGCTTTGCCAGAGATGGCCTGCACCTGTCGCCCTTAGGATTCTGGATACTGGCTAAGACTCTTGCCACCCCTATAGTGCCTTTTTAGGCAAGGTTCAAATGACAAATTCACTACCGTAACCGGTACAAGCAAACAAAATCTGAGGGTAATGCTACTCAATGCTAGAAGTATAAACCTCAAAATGCACTCACTCGAGGCACTCCTTAAAATGGAGAACATTGACATCTGTGCAGTGACAGAGACCTGGTTCAAAGCTCCAGAGAGCACCCCTGCATTACCAGGCTTCAATTCATACCACACCTTTCGCCACCTAACCCAGAAAGAAGCACTAAAGGCGGAGGCGTGTCCATATTCATTAAGGATATCCACACCTCCAGGCTAGTTGCACAGCATAATGCATCCGAGATTATCCAAGTGCAACTAACTCTGGGCAAGACCGCAATCCAAATTGTAGCTTGCTACAGACCCCCCACCATGCCCCAGGATTCACACTCCTCATTTCTTGATACACTGGAAAGTATTAGGGTACAACCCAACACCCTAATAATGGGCGATTTCAACTACCCCACCATTAACTGGGAAAACTACTCATGTACCAACTCTTTTGCTCAACGTTTTCTAGAATTCATAAATTCCAATGCCTTGGATCAACTTATTCACACCCCCACCAGGGGCAGCAATATCCTAGACCTGGTCATCACCAACATGGGAAACCGGTGTTCCACACCAGAGGTCAATTCCTTGTTGGTCAGATCTGACCACAAGCTAATCAGCCTAGATATCCAGATCCCACCCCCGCCTCAATTAGGGAAACCATCGTAAAAAACTTCTCAAAAGCCAACTTCACACTTCTTAAGACAGAAGTGGCAAACTTCATGACACCCATGCAGACGGACAATAGAGGTATGACTGCCGAATCCTACACAAATGCACTTTATAAGCACTTACACGAGTGCATGGATCATGCTATCCCTAATAGAACCAAGATGTTATCCTCCAAAAAAGGAAGCCAATCTGGTGGTCCTCTGCCATAAACAAACTCTACAACAGAAGACAAACTGTTGCAAAAAAGAGTAAAATCCCATGACTGGAGGAACTCCCTGGTCAACCTCAGTAAGAAGTTGAGATCCCTCATAAAATCCTCCAAAGCTAGTTACGAAAACAAAATTGCCACTGACTCTAAACACAACCACAAAGCATTCTATAGCTATGTCAAGAATCTAAATGGGAACACTCAGATCTGCTCTGAGTTACAGCATAATGGCACTAAATATACAGAACCAACTGATATTGCCAACATCCTAGCAGATAGGTTCAGTGCTAACTTTACCCCCCTCTCACCCCCTAGAGGGCCCATCTCTATACCGGAAGAATGCAAAGTTCCTATAATCACGGCTGCACAGGTAAAAAACACATTCTCCAAAGCCAAGAACACAGCATCCATGGGACCTGACAATATCCCAGGCTGCGTTCTACATGAACTACAGAATGAACTGGCACCCTACCTAAGTACCATGTTCAATCATAGCCTCACCTCAGGCTTTGTACCCACTGAGTGGCGCACCGCGACAGTTATCCCACTCCTCAAAGGGGGAGCCACGACAGACCCTGGGAACTACCGCCCCATTAGCCTGACGAGCCTTGTCTGCAAGGCCATGGAACATATCATCATGGAACTCAAACAAAGACATTGGTCATCTCCAAACTCTGGACCCTACTCAGTTTGGATTTGTAAAAGGCAGATCATGTCTCCTAAACCTGATTGACTTCTTTGAAGCAGTCACCAAAGCCATAGATGATGGTAAAATGGTTCACACAGCTTATCTAGATCTCGCCAAGGCTTTCGACACCATCCCCCACTCTGGAATTATAGATAAGCTCACTAAACTAGGTATAAATCTATGTCATAAGATGGGTTGCCAACTGGCTCATGGACAGAACCCACACTGTGAAAATAGCGGATTCCAAATCCGACATCAGACCAGTGACAAGTGCAGTACCACAGGGTTCGGTCCTGGGTCCTCTCCTGTTTGGTATCTACTTCTCTGAAGTGCAGGCCAACACAGAAGGTCTTTGGCTAACAAAGTTTGCAGATGACTGCAAACTAGGAGCCATAATCGAAACTCCTAACGATGTGGACAAACTACAAAAGGGCCTCACTGAGACAGATTCCTGGTGTCAAAGCCATGGCCTGAAGCTCAATGCCAAAAAGTGTATTGTCATCCCCTATGGTAAAAACTCTGTACCCATGAACTACCACATAGCTGGTAGTCTACTTAATGCCAAAAATGTGATATGAGACAGTACAGTTTTGTACCTACCATAAATGTAGCTGTTCGAGTGCTAATACAGCTGCAGTAATCTCAGGGTTCTCTGCCGTCAGGCGGGTCCTCGGTCGGCCGAATTCCAAAGTCTAGGTCCGGCGTCGGTTGTTGTCGCTTTCTTTCCTGACGTCAGTGAGGCAGGGGTATATAAGACACAGCCGACGCCATTTTCTTCAGTCTTTCTTGCCCCAGATGTCAGGTGCCCCCAGAAGGAAGGCAATACATAAATTATATTTATATATATGCAATGCAATATAATCAAAAAACAGTAGTTGCAAGCAAATATACCATAGAAGGATAACCCAATCAGGTTGTATGAAGAGGGGTTAGGCCCCAGGCCTTTACCAAGAGGGGAAGGAGGAACGGTAACCTGTACTGCAGCTGTATTAGCACTCTAACATCTACATTTATGGTAGGTACAAAACTGTACTATGTTCATCGTGCATACAGCTGCAGTAATCACAGATGGGTAGAATCCCAAAGCTACGCACAGGGTGGTAGGCACTAGGTGGAACTGGGATCAGCCAGAATGCCCTGCAACACAGCAGTGGCAAAGCCTGCTCTAGTTTTGGAATATAAAGGCAGATGGTAGTGTTTTGTGAAGGTATGCACAGAACTCCAAGTGGCTGCCTCCAAAATATCTTTGGTAGGAACTCCTCTGAGGAAGGCTGTAGAGGTAGCTGTGGCCCTGGTGGAGTGGGATCTGATGCCTGTAGGGACAGATTTTCCATGATAGGAGTAACAAAACCGTATGCAGTGGCCTATCCATTTTGAAATTGTCTGTTTGGTAACTGGCTTCCCTTGAGCTCCTACAGCATAGGACACAAAGAGTTGTTCTGTTTTCCTGAAAGGCTTTGTTCTGTCCAAATAATAATGTAGCTGTCTATGGATGTCTAAGGAGTGTAGTAGCCTTTCCCCTTTGTTTTGAGGATTGGGGTAAAAGGTAGGTAAGTGTATGGCTTGATTTAAAGCTACCCTGGATACCACTTTAGGCATAAATGACGGGTTGGTTCAAAGGGAAACCCTGTCCTGATGGAAGATGAGGAAGGGCTGCACAGCCATGAGGGCTTGTAGTTCCGAAACCCTATGAGCTGAGGTAATGGCCAGAAGGAAAGCTGTTTTCCAGGACAAATATTGCAAATCTGTTGAGGCAGCTGGTTCAAAGGGAGGCAATGTTAATTTTTCTAGAATGTAATTAAGATCTCAGGCTGGCATTGGTTGTTTCCTTGGTGGTCTTATATTCTTAGCCCCTCTGAGGAACTGTCTTAAGAGTGGGTGAGAGAATAAGGGTGGATCAGTGTTGAATTCTGCAGAAATGGCTGAGGCATGGATTTTTATGGAGGAAAATGAAAGTCCACTGTTCAGCAGCTCAGCTAGATCCTGCAATACCTGAGGCAAATTCAGTTTTCTAGGATCCTGGCCTTTTTTCTCATTCCAAGAGCAGAACCGTTTCCATTTTGCGGAATAAGCCTTTCTAGTAGATGGCCTTCTGGCCTCCAAAATGACATCCTGCACCTCTTTGGGGAGTAGGGTCTGTTGTGGTGCTAAGGAATTTTCCATGCAGCGAGATTGAGTGTTTTTAACTGACTGTGAAGAGTTTTATAGCTGTGTTGAGTCAGTAGTAGAGGCATTAGAGGTAGGGACCAGGGAGGAGTATGTGTTAGGCTCCTCAGGAGTGGGTACCAGTGTTGTCTTGGCCAGTCTGGAGCAATCAGTATCATCTTCGGTCTGTCTGCTCTTGCTTTCAAGAGCACCTTGGGCAGAAGAGGCAGAGGTGGGAAAGCGTAAACTGTCCATGCTGCCCAACTGAATGAAAGGGCGTCCACTCTCCAGGCCTTTGGATGAAAGGTCCTTGAACAGAACTTTTCCAATTGAGGATTCCTGTGGGAGGCGAAGAGATCTATGTCTGGCCTTCCCCACGCTTGGATTATCTTTGTAAACACTTGAGGATGCAACTTCCATTCGTGTGGATCTGTCATATTTCTGCTTAGATTGTCTGCCAGCGTGTTTTCCAAACCTGGCAAGTACTGTGCTTGAAGTTCGATTTGCCATTCCAGAGCCAAGTTCCAAAGTGTCATGGCTAGTCTGCACAGGGGGTATGAATGTGTTCCTCCTTGTTTGTTTATGTACCACATTACTGTGGTGTTGTCTGTTCTTATCAATAATTGTCCTGGATGCAGGAGGTCCTTGAAAGCTGTAATTGCATTTATCACTGCTAGCATTTCTTTTTGATTGATGTGAAGGTGCTTTTCCTTTTGGGACCATTTGCCTTGAATGCACCTGTCTGTCATGTGCGCCCCCCAGGCATAATCTGAGGCGTCTGTTGTGATGACTTGATTTGCTTGAGGCTTGCAGAATGGGAGACCTGTGTTTGTTTGACATGCTTGAGCCCACCATAGAAATTCCTTTTGCAAACATGGAATTATTGGTATTATTGTTTCAAACTGTGGCTGTGTTGAGACCATAGGTTTTTTAGGTACCATTGAAGTTTCCTCATATGCAACTTTGCACATGGGATTAAAAGAATGCAAGATGCCATGAAGCCCAGAGCCTGCAGGATTTTCCTTGCAGTAAGCCTGGTACAATTTGCTAGTATTTTGAAGTACTGAGTTAGTTGCCCCTGTTTTTCTGGCGTAAGATAGGCCATCTGAGTGTTTGTGTCCAAGTTGGCACCCAGGAAAGTTATTTTCTGAGATGGTGTTAGTCTGGATTTCTCTTTGCTGATTGTGTATCCCAGAGAATTCAGTAACCGTGTTACATAAGCCAGATGTTCCAGAAGTATGTGCTTGCTGTCCGCTTGGATCAGGCAGTCGTCCAAATAAGGGTAAATTTGTATCCCTTGAAGTCTGCAGTAGGCAATTACTGATGCCAGGCATTTCGTGAATACTCTGGGCGCAGTAGATAAGCCAAAGGGCAATGCAGAGAATTGATAGTGGATTGAACCTGCAAGAAATCTGAGGTATCTTCTGCAGCTTTGTCTGATTGGGACATGCAGGTATGCCTCCTTGAGGTCCAATGTTACCAGCCAAAACTCCTTGCCCAGCATGGGAAGAAGTTGCTGTAATGTGAGCATCTTGAATTTTGGTATGAGTAAAAATGTGTTTAGGATGGATAAGTCCAAAATGGGTCTCCAGGCGGTTCCTTTCCTTGGTACCAGAAATAGCCTGGAATAAAAACCTTGACCTTGTTCGTGAGTAGGTACCTTTTGAATAGCTTTCATGTCTATGAGCTTTGAAATTTGTAGTTGTGCCTCTACCCTTTGATTGTGTGGCAGGTTTGGCATGCCTCTCATTTTTGGAAGAGTGTGAAAATGAAATCTGTAGCCTCTGTTTATAACGTCCAGGATCCATTTGTCTGTTGTGACAATATGCCAATTTCTTGTAAATAATGCCAGCTTTCCTCCCAAGGGGGCTGCCAGCTGAGACTTGCTTGGCATGGAAAGGAGGAAGTCATTGGGTTTGTTTCCTGTATTGTTGTGCACTGTCTTCGCCACCTCTTGGTGCTGGAGTTTGCCATTGCCTGCCTCTATATGATCCTTGTGATTGTCCTCTGCCCCTTGTGCGCCTGTATCTACCTCTTTGGGGCTTGTCCGTGGCTGGAAAGGACCAGTTTTTTGAAGGCCAATTTCTGCTAAAACGTGGTGGTTGAACCTGTAGAAAAGCTTTAACAGATTGCATAGATTTGGCTTTTTCTTCCATTTTCCATAGTATCTCCTCAGCATTAGTACCAAATAGCACATCCTTTTGTAAAGGAGCATCTAGTAGTTTAGCTTTCACATGATCAGGCAAGATTTGTTCCCTAAGCCAGGCATGTCTACGAATGACTGATCCTGTAACTGCAGATCTACTTGAGGCCTCTAGGGCATCATAGCCACATTGTAAGGTGTGTTTACCCACTTGTTCTGCACTATGCATCATATCCTGCAACTCCTTCAAATCTGGTTGTTCAGGTTGAGACATTTTATTTCTTAATTGTGATAACAGAAACTGCTGCCCCTTTTGGTATGTACCTCACAAGACATCTACAACAACTGGAAAGACCACAGAAATACCTCACAAAGAGGATTACTGGCCTCAAACAGATGCCCTATGCAGACCGTCTCAAAAAACTACAGCTTTACTCCATCGCATATCGCCTACTCAGGGGCGATCTCTGTCTAACATACAAAGCTATGTCAAACCCAGAGCTGTTGGACATGCTCCACTTAAAGAAATCCCAATCCCTCCGAGCTACATGCTCTAGGGACCTTAACCTTGTCACCACAATAAACAGAACATGCTGGAGGGATAGATTCCTGTCCCAGAGACTTCCCATACTCTGGAACAGACTACCTATCTATGTCAAACAGAGCTCCTCATTAGCACTCTTCAAGAAAAATCTTGATGATTGGATGGGAAATAGGAAATTCACCCCAGGGATCACTTCTGTGGCTCTGCTCGACAGGGGCATAGGAAAATAATTTTCTTGGGTGGCGAAAGCCAGGGTACATTTTTTGACTAGGCTTGTATAGGCCCTAGGGCCGATAGCCTAGTACCTACCTATGAACCTATGAACCTATGACACCTATAAATCTTTCAGAGGAACAGCTTCAAACACAGGAAATGTTACCCACTGAGATGTGCCTTTCTTGACACAACATTCTCAAGGTAAAGGTGCTGTAACATTCAAATGACAGACTCTACAACAATGAAATTATTCCTTTTCTTCCATCTAGCCACAGACACACTGCACCTCACTCTCAGACTGCATACAGATTTTGGGAGTACGGAACAACAACATTTTGTTAAGTAATTATAACCTTCAAGTAGTACAGGTATTTACATACATAACTGGTTACCCTAAACTTAAATCACGTTTCTACAAAATAAAATGTATAGCCAACAGTGCTGGTATCCTTGAAGATGTTTCTCTTTTTTTGGTCTTGCGGCCTTTAGATAAATAGTTGTTACCAATATATGTCCTAAAAGTACACATTAAAGCAATGATTAACATTGCTGGTTGTATGCTATGCTGATAAAGTCCTGACTATGCCCATATGACCCACGACCGATTAGTGGTTTAGGAAGCTGGAAGAATCAGGTGGGGTGAAGAAACAGGCAGGTCATATGTCACTGGAGGGTTGTGCTGGTTTCTCTTTCTGAAGTGACCTGGTACTTCAGGGAAATGGTGAGAGACTCTTTCCCTAAGAAGAGGCTAGTGGGGGTAACATGGATGGGACCTCCCAAAGTCATGGCAGGAAGTCTATAAGGGTGGTGTAGGAAAGCCACTCAAACCTACACCCTGCACTGTTCCACTGCAAACCACAAGCACTCTTCTAGAAAGAGGAAATAAGGAAAAATACCAACACAGCACTCCAAACCATTACTGTGGACTGCTGTTAATGATTTTATTTGAACTATTTTTCCTCAACAAAAATGGGAATGCTTTCCCAACATTTAGTTTACTGTGATCGGCTACTACTGAACACTCAATAAATCTCATTAAGAAAACACTCAGGCTGTCAAAACCAAAAAAAATGCAAAGCTACAGTTAAAATTCCTATAAAAGTAAAATGGTACTCAACAGTGCAGAGAGACAGCAGACTACCTCTCCTCCTAGTGCTAGCCTTCTAGCATCTGACAAATTCCATCTGTGAGAGGTGCAAAGACATAGCTAACTTGGTGACAAGCCCTCTTGAAATCTCATGCAAGTAATTAGCATTATACTGTCTTGCCATCATCCACCTAAAGGCAACATCCTCATACTGACAACACTAAACTGTCATAATACTGATGCAGTAAAAAATCACTACCAGCCTCCTAGAACTCTTAAGAGTAGGCAGCAATGAAAACTCACCCTAATACATCTTCTATATTCACTCCTTCACCAACAGTATAACACCACGGTGTTTAACTAGAATAAATCAGTTTCTGGAAAAATCCTAGTAAATGTTTACTCCATTATTACATGCACTGATGCCATGCTCCCTATGCTAAACGAGAGCAGGGTTACAGTTAGCCATCTCTCAGAGTCCAGGATTGCTGACATAGCAAGGATCCCTCAGGACCCTCTCTCCTTCAGTAAGTAAGACTATGACATGATCATAATCAATGCTGGAGTGGATGATCTGTCACGTAAACCCATGAAAGGCATGCTGATGGACTTGCTATGCATGCTTTAGTCATGGATAAAACTCTAGTTTTGAGTGATATCCCCTCTCTCTGTGAATGATGCCTAGATTCAAGAAAAGATAATTGCATTTAATATCTAGCTAGGAAGCAGGTGTCATTCCATCATGTCCAGTATGCACATCATTAGGATGAGATGACTAGCAACCCTACTTGCATTACAAAGGGTGGTCTGTACTTCTCATTCAAGGGCTTCCACATACTGGCCAAAGCCTTTGCGGCCCCCATTGTGCCTTTTAGGTAGTGTTCATCTAATGAACATATCAATGTAAAAAAACAAAATCAGATCATAAACTGGACAACATCAAGGTGGCCATTCTCGATAACATGAGTCTTAACAACAAAATGACTGATTTGGAGGCACTTCTGCATCTGGAATGAGTACCTGTTTGTACAGTCACTGAGACTTGGTTCAAGTGTAATGAGTACACCCCATCTGTGCCACAATTCTATGCCCGTCACGCCTTCAAACCCACTGAAAATGGTGCAAGAGTCTCAGTGTTCGAGAGGGATTTTATCACTTCAAAAGTAACACCCCATTAACACCCCCCAGCTCACTGAACATCAGCACACACTAGATAAGCAAGAATTTCAACTTCTGATTCCTTTCTATGGCTCCACAGGATCATGAAAACTTCCTGGCATTCCTTGAAAATATCCCTATAAGAGATGGTTCTCTAATCCTCAGTGACTTCATCTACCTGTCTATACAGTGGAGTACCTACACTTCTAATGTTGGGTATGCACAACGTTTGTTACACCAGGTTAACGAGAACTCCATGGATCAAACTGTCTGAAATCCAACCAGAGGCAGTGTCATCCTGGACCTAGTTCTCATAAACTCAGCTTCTGCATGTTCTCTGCCAACACTTCATTCCTAAGTCAAACAAACTTGTTATATTTACCTTCAGAACAACCACCCCCTAGTAACCAATACCACAGTCTTTAGTGACTTCAAAAAGCACACTTTTACAATTGTACAACAAAATCTAAAAATTCACCCACGTTAACCACTCTCCTTTGATCACCAGGTAGCAAACAGAGTTAGAAAATCCTTTTATATCTCTCTATTAATCACACAAAGCATCTCATGTAAAACCAAGGAAGTTACTGTTCCCCTGTACTCTGCTTGATTAGTCGCACTATGGAATATAATGCACCCATTTACATGTATCTTACTAGACAGTGCAAAAAAAAAAAAAAAAAAAAAAGGTCATAAGATGTAGAGCTTCTTAACTAAAAGGATCTTGGGCCTCAAACATCTTAGTTATCAGAAAAGGCTGGAATCACTGTGCCTATGCTAAGTGTCATATAGGCTCTTGAGGGGAGTCATGTGTCTTGCTTTCCTTATCCTCAGGGACCCTACTATCTAAAACTTCCTCTTTCTAGGCATATCAAACAGGGTAGCCAACAACAGAATAAGAGACCTCAATTTACATCAGGTAATAAACAAAATAAAATGGAGAGTGAGGTTTATTGCTCAACACTGCCCCTTGTTCTGGAATAGACTCTACTTGCATGCCCAAGCAATGAGACTCCATGTCAAACTACAAACATAGATTAGACAAATGAATGGGTGCCCTAAAATGCACTCCATGACTTGCGCACCTTGCCCTGCCTGAAAAGGTTGGTAGATTCTGACAGGGTGGTTATTGGCAGGGCCCCATGGCGCCTGGCCAAAACACCAATTCCTACACAAAGTGCCACCATTCTTTGTGTTTTGTGCTGGTGATGCATATTTAGGAAGTGATTAGCATATCCAGGAGGCCTGCCAAGATATAGTACGATGACATGTCTATTGTCTACTAGGTCTGTTCTTATTTTAAGAGGAAAGGTCTGGAGTAGTATCCAGTAATCATGGGATTTCTATGAGAAGCCAGGGGTACCACTAGTAAGTACTTCAGTGTCTTAAGAATTGGTTCTGACTGGTGTCATTGCATGTGCCATTTCCACTCAAGACAATAAAAAATAGACATTGCCTCTGGGAGACAGCCCCATGGCAGTGACTGACAATTGCACCATCTCATTCATACAGCAGAAATGATTTGCTACTATGGGCCCCAGTCAATGGCCATGTCAGAAAGACAAATAGAGATATATAGGTAAAAGAGAATATCTCGCAAAAAGAAAGTCTCAGTAGAATGAACTGAAGTGCCACCAAACAAAACAGAAAACTACAGATGCCTAGTAAGTTATCAAAACTAATTTATAGGTTCATAGGTTGGTACTAGGCTATCGGCCCTACAAGCCTAGCCATAACAATACCCTGGATATTTCTTCCCACAATATTTACTCCCCTGGACCCCTGTCTAGCAGGGCGACTGACGTGATCCCCGGGGTGAATTTCCTATCTCCCATCCAATCGTCAAGGTTCCTTTTGAAGAGGGCCAAGGAGGTGCTCTGCTTGACATGTATGGGCAGTCTATTCCAGAGTATGGGGAGTCTCTGGGTCAGGAACCTATCCCTCCAACATGTTTTGTTCATTGTGATGACAAGGTTTAGATCCCTGGAGCATGTGGCTCTGAGGGATTAGTATTTCTTTAAGTGGAGCATGTCCAGCAGCTCAGGGTTTGACATGGCCTTGTATGTTAAGCAGAGATCGCCTATGAGTAGATGATATGCCACAGAGTATAGCTGGTGTTTTTTTAGACGGTCAGCATAGGGCATCTGCTTTAGGCCTGTGATTCTTTTAGTAAGGTATTTCTGCGGCCTTTCCAGCTGTTGCAGATGCCTTGTGAGGTACATACCAAATGGGGCACTGTACTCTATAATGGGTCTAATGAGGGATGAGTACAGTGGGACAATGACCTCCTTTTTTCTGGATGAAAAGCCCTTAGTGATGAGGTGTGCCACATAGAAGGATTTCCTGACTGTTGTGGCGATGTGGTTATCGAAGGTGAGACCACTGTCCACCTGTGTCCCTAAGACTCTCATCATACTTTTGGTATTTCAGGGAATATGTGAGTAACCTAACAATTAAGGGTACAAACTGCAGTACTTTAAAGCATTAGCCTACAGAGGATTAAGACAAAAGTATAAGGCAAAGTGAACTTCTAAATTGTTAGCAAATTAAGTCAGTTATACAAACACCCCTGTTATACTTCTGGAATGCTATAGAAAGTATGCATATAATACGATTTTTCTTCTTCTAAGAAGGCTCAGAACTATTTATGTTCAAATAAGCTGCAGCCTGTTTCCAAAGGCCAAGGATAGTGCTTACTGCAAAAACATAACACTAGTGAGAAAGACCTCTAGATGTAGCAAATGATATGCATACTGAAATAAAATAACTCATCAAAGGCAGCCTCATCAAACCAGTTACAAATATTCTGTTGTATATATTTCACAACAAAACCATTATTTCAAGAAAATGGGAACTACTAACTTTCATGCAAAATGTACTGAAGAGTTTTTTTTTCTTGTATCCCCTCAGAATCTTACCTAATGGTTCCCCTACCTTCACACAACTGGCCCATTTGTTTCAGCAGAACAGCAGCAAGCAATCCTAGGCTAGGTGACAGCCCTATGACCCATTTGTTCCTGCCCAGAAATACCTATCAGCCCTCTGTTCATCATTGAGAGTCAGGTGGTAGGGAGCAGGTCAGATTGTGGGTCCTCTGTCTGGGGCGAGAAGTATCCTCTTATCTGGAAAGCACCCACATCTACAGCTCCTCTAACCCTCACAATCACGGTCTTCTGAAGGGAAGTGTGCTTCCACATGTCATTTTTCCCATCAACTTCACAGTGTAAATGCATTAAGGCAGTGAGGTGTTAGGTGATTCAGAACACTAGGTGTCACCTATGTGGCTAACCATAGCTGCCTCCCAGGATGGGCACAGCTGGCAGTGGCGGATCACTCTCATCCTCATTGGCCAGTCTTACAGGCACCTGAGCCACTAATCAAACTTGGGTTGCCAGCAGCATAGTCAGGGCTTTCTCGCTGTAAATTGTACACGAGGTTTTGTGACAAACATAACAAGAAGGTAGCTGAATAGTGAAACTACTTTTCTGTATTTACCTGATGGTACAAACTGGTGACTCTACAAAGGCTATTAATCATTAATTTTTATAAAATTAAATTGATTCAAGAAACACATATTTAAAATTGCAATTCAATGCATTATTTTCAGTTTAACATGAAAGTTGGAATGATAAATCTATGAAACCAGCAATGATGCATCTGTTTCAGAATTTTTTTTAATTTTTTTTTTTACATTAACTGTTTTCTTGACAGTATGTAAGTCAATTGATATTACCTGTATGCATTTTTTGATGCTGGACGTGGATCAAATTTCAGAAAAATGATGCACATGGGTAGCTCTGGAGTAGTGCACGTCTATCAGTTGGGGTTAATGTAGACTCTTACTGCTGCAACCTGCAGAAAAGGGCTATAGTTATTGCTTAATAAGTTACACATGCATAGCTTTGCACTGACACCACAGACTGAATATCTTGGTAAATACACAAGCACAAAAGACAGAAGTTGACAGCAAATTGTATGGAGTAGGTCAGATGAACATTTGAGAAGATGCTGTGATGACCAGGGGCCTCAATAAGACTCAGCCATTTACACATCTGCAGACTCTTTTACAAACTAATGCAAAACATAGAGAAGCTTCCCTGCATCTAAGTGATTCTTAAAACAGAAAATTACTATTCTAGCTTTTGGTAAACCTCTACTATCCACGTTCTCAATGATGTGATCATGCATACTCATGTAAGACCAACTTTTCTATTGGAATACTGAAGTATCTTTAGCAAAAAAAAAAAACAAAAAAACAGTCTGTGTACTACAGTACAGATTATAACCATCACTGTTAATGCTTTAGAAGCTATGCTAGTATTTGTACTGCCTGTGCCTAATCTCATGACTGCCACTTAGCATAAACATGTTCCTCATCATTCAAGACCAAGATAAGTTTGAAATGTTGTGTATATAAATGTTAGCAAATAGCTTAACATTTACAACTAAGTACTTTCCATTTTTAGGTACATGTTCTATTCATTTTTAGGAGGTAAACATAACTCGATTATTCTAACATCCACTGCTGTTTTGCACTTTTCTGCCCTGTTTTGTTTTACTTTTGCTCGCAGAAATGAACTCACAACACTTAAATGTTTTGATATGGACTGAACACAGCCTCCTAAACTAAGAACAGATTTTTCTGTAGAGAAGAAATGGGAAAATCCATTTTTTATGTCATAATACACCACTCTTGAAATTATGGATGAAATTAGAGAAGATATAACTGCTGCATTCATGGGTTTGGTAAATACCTTACTGAAAGGTAAGTCATTACATTGGAACCAAACATTTTTGTTTACTTAGGGGTAAAATAGGTATTAAGGATATCTGATGTTCACAAGAGTTTAAAGACTCCTTTAGGGGTCTACTACATGAGCTCGAGGCACACGTCCTCACTGCCACTTGCTCATTTTGACAAGTGCTCTAACTCCCAGTAACTAGTTTCCCTTAACACTAACTATCCCAACCAGATACCTGATCCTAGCCCTAAAAACTCCCACCCAGTGTCCAACTTTAAGGTTTCCCATGTCCCAAATCACCTTCCCTTTAACCTTAAAGTCCCTATCACTACCTAAATATAAAGTTCCCTTTCTCCTCTGTAAACCTAAAGTCCTTTTCCTATCCACAACCATTCCTTAAACTTAAAAGGTCTGTCCCCCTTCCTAACCATCAATTCCCTATTATTTCCTAATCCTAAAATCCCCTTTTCCCTTCCTTATTTTAGGTTCACATGTGTATTATTAGGCTACCGGCCACTGGGGCCTTTTTAAGACTAGCTATGCATCCCAAATATCTAACGTTCTGGAACTTTACCTAAACGTAAACTCCAAACTGGTGCCTAAACCTAAAATCCCCTTTCCCTCCCATTCGCAATTGCTCCCTTAACCTAAAATCACCATTCCCCCCTCTCTGAGTCAATGAGTTTGAGTCAGTGGCTGTGAGTTATTGGAATTACCGCAGTGGGTGCTCAAGCATCAGTAGAACACCCCTATTATAATCTAATGACCATGTATGCCTTGTCAATATCCACCATTAGGCTTTATCTCCTCGCTCAAGGAGGGAGAAGCTAGTTAGCACCGTGGTAAATGTAAGAGTACAGATTCATTCATCCAGGTTACATCTGAAGGAAGATACTGAATCACATTGCTTAACCTGCACAGGATGCGCATTCCAGAGAAGGTGAAGATACTAGAAGATGAATCTCTCTCTGTCCTTTTTCTATTGTGCTCTGCTAATTTGTAAAGGAATGTTCAGGTCTTTGATTCTACTGTCACCTGAACTGTTAGACTTACTGAGATATAGGAGATCAAGGACCACTGTGTCTCTAATGGCAAAGTAAGTGAGGCACAGATCACCCCTCAGGAGTCAGGAAGACAGAGTACATGGACAGGGTTTTGCAGTCACTCTTGAGAACCACGGTTCTTTACACCAGAGATGTTTTCAGTTACTTCTGTGGCTTTTCAAGTTTGTTAATATATCACGTGAGGTACATACCAAAGTGTTGTACTCCATAAAGTGTCTGGATCAGTACTGACTATAAAGGAATAGTAACATCTCTGGATATGGACAAAATACCTTTATCTATTAGATGTGTCAATTAGAAAGAATTCCTGACAACAGTTGCCATGTGATGATCAAATGAGAAAGAACTGTCAATCCATCTGCCCAGGTCCCCAACTACCTATGCATTTAGTAAATATGTGCTATCACTACTGTATGCTGCAGGCAAATTATGTTTCTCAAAAGACCCAGCACAACACTTTTTTATAATTCAGTTAAATTATTACCTGTATGCTAGGTATTAACAAAGGTAAGCTCTTTCTGAATGGTAAAGAAATTAGTGGGTTTATTTTTGAAAATTGCGTCCAGTTTGCAGTCGTTTTTATATTTGGTTAACTCGACATCCTGGTTATCAGTTTCAAGATTAGAGAAGAAGATGCAGAAAAAAACAAGATCAGGCACAGACACTTGGGGCACTCCACCTTATCACTACTCCTCTGGATACCTTATCACTATCTGAAGAGGCACCTGCCACCTGAACTGCCGGCTGTGGGTTCTATCTTTCAACCAACTACCCATATTTTCACATAAGGATCTACATTCAGTCTGACAGTTTCCTTATAAATTCTAGCAAAAAATATGGTTCTGAAAGTTTTGGCCAAAGCAAGATAAGCTCTGTGAACAACAGCATAACCACTCTCTAAAACCTGCATAGTCCCCTTGAAGAAGTTAACAAAATTTAATAGACTTGCTCATCCTTCAACAATGCCAAATGGTTATGGGTCAAGCCCAATGAGATTCTTGAGATCATAACTACTGAGATCAGTTATATGTTCCACAACTTCACAGATCAGACTCATAAGGTTAATTGGTCTAGAATTTCCAGGGTCTGTGGTACAGCCACACTTGTAAAAGGACATCACCACAGCAGTGTGCCAAGATTCAGGAAAATAGCGATTGTTAGGCTTAGGTAAAACAACTGAAGGACATGTTCAGAAACAATCTGCTTGAAGCTGTTTAACAAGCATCCAGATATGCTATAATTACCCATGGAATAAGTATTTTTGATTTCTGTTAATACTTTAACAACATATTTCTTAGTGATGGTAGGAGGTGAAAGGGATTCTGGGATAAGTAGAAATATGAACAAGAGAACTTATATGTCAGTATATCTGCAATGTCATTGGGGTCACAACGGGGGGGGGGGTCACATTAAGGAAAAGTTCAGAACAATGTTGAATCGTGTTTCTTAGTTATCTAAGGACTTGTAGTTATCATTCTCTTCATAAGCTAATCTCTCTGTTCACAGGTTGTTTTACTTGTACTTGGTTATTTTCAGTTTCTTGATATTTGTATACTACCCTCATTCTGCAGATTTCTAGCCTTACTGTATTGTTTAAGGATTTTTTTCTTTTGTTAAAAAGTTTATATCAGCTGACCAGCAGGGGGGCAAGGTTTTTAAATTTCCCATAATATCTCAATCTAATAGGGACTGCTTAATCCATGCTCCTTATGTTCACAAAACTCCTTACTGAAGTTGGCTGCTTTGTAGCAAATCACACTCTCCATTTAGAGCTAGCCAGATTTACTAGAGAAAATGGCCCAGATTCAGTAAAGCCTACACTAAGTGTACACCAATATGTATTCAGTAAAATTCTTATCGCAATGTTTGTGCTTTCTAGTCACTCAGAAAGATTACACTAAGTGTACATGTAGTCTATGCTTTCTGGTAACCTTTATGAATCCCTGTCAATATTTAAAGCTGCAAAAATATCAGTAGGAAAAATAAAAACGCAGGAAGAAGGTGTGTATTACATGTGTTGTCTGCTAAGTCAGAACAGTGCAGACTTTATTGAATCTGGCCCAATGAGATTACATATGTTGAAATTCAAGTTTTGAATTAATACTTTTATAGATACTCAACTCCAAAGAGGAAAAAAAAATCTGAAAACAAGGAACAAGGTAAAATTGTAAAATTGTTCAGTAATTATTCCAAGTTTCAGTCAAGTGACAGTTCTGGACAACATCATCTCTAATTCTAACATACTGAAAAATATAAGAAAAGTGTCTAACTCTAAAAAGAGTAACATATTCAACTACAAGAAAAATTATCACAATAAAAACAGTAACTTTGATAGTGATAAAAAAAGGTTCTGGTGAAGGAAATGATACAGTTAGAAGAAAACATACATAAAGAAAGACAATGCTACATCATCAGCAAAAAATGTCGAACAAAATTCTTTCTAAAGTATATTCACCAGGCTTTCATACCCACATAACAAGGTAAACAATGAGCCTCTACTTTACACAAGATGTGACAGTCAATCTCACACACTCGAGTGATGCTATACAAAAGGACAATGGAGGAAAGGGACAGGAGTGATGACCATCAAAAAAGTACTACTGCCAGAACTATGCAGCAAATTATCTTCAACTAGTGAAGCTGGTGTGGACATTACTCATTTGCCTACTTATGATTGGTCTTTTTATGAAAAAAGGTTTTGAGAAAGGGGTTGAATTTTGCTCTGCAGCTTTTACAAATGTAAAGGAGTAAAAGTAACACTGGATTTGCATTTGTGTAACTATAAACTGCAATATAGTTGCTGTTTTAAGAACTAAAACTACTGCTGAAATTTTGAAATGTAAACAAGATCAGCTTTTAACCTGCCACTGATTGAACTATTTACTTCAGAAAAGTGAAAGGTTGAATCAAGTAATACTCACACCATGACTGGTTTTGATATATAACTTGACAGTTTTTGAAAGAAATGCTTTTTTTAGATTAGCCAAAATTATATAATTATCAAAAGGCTGAAAATATGGATAGGATCGTACTTTTAGAAAGAAGCAAATATAACCAACTTAAAACAGAACACCTGTATGATCTGGAATTCATAAAACAGTTATATAATATTACACTAATGATTTTAATCTGTGAATATTTAGACAAGTGATTATTAACAGAGAAACAACTTAAGTATTTCATAGCTGCAAATGCATCGTACCCATATGGACTTACAAAAATTCATAAAAATTACTTAACCCACTCATCAAACCAAGAATACTAGGCAAAAGCTAGCTAACAGAATCTTTATCTATCCTTTTTATTTTTTCAGATCCTATTTTACATCACACTGAAGAAAGCATATTGTCATACACTGAAGTGAAGAAAGCATACCCCCGGAAGTGGCCGTTTAGGTGCAGGACGGCAGCGCGCCATGCATATTAATGAAGGGGTGCTGCCTGAGCTCCTAGTCTTACAAGGAGCATGTAAGAGTGCAGGGGGCATGTCTGAGAGCAGAACTCTCAGAATATGCACGCCCCTGCAATGAAGAACAGCAGAAAGCCCTAAAAGAATGAGTGAGACCACTCACAGGTGTCTGCATACCCCCAGCAACATCCCCCCACGTGTACAAGAGCAATAGTAAACACAAACAATATAAAGACACCTTTTTTTTTTTTTTTTTATGAAACCGATTCAATTTAACCGTAGGTGCGCGGGTTTTCCCATTGCTTAGCTACGGTTAGTGCAGCTTAAATGGCAGAAGAGGATAAAAAGGAAGATATATATGCAAATTAAGCAGTATAGCAACAGTGTAGTAGACAGAGCATTCGACTTATGATCAGTCATTGCCGGTTCGAGTCCCACAACAGCACATTCCATTTTCCATGTCAAATCACGTTATGACCAATATTTTTAGTTGCATAACCTACTATATAACATATATTTGTGAACTGGAGTACTGCATTAAATGCAGATGTGAGGTGTCAGTGTCATAATGTTGCAAAATCCACAGATAATCACATGTGCCCCATACGGTATATGTACACAAGAATCAGGGATACAAATGGAAGGTAAAATGTGTAATGAATGATAATTCCATACAGCTTCCAAATCCCCCACCTTCCCAAGAACCATTATACAATACTGTCTAAATTAAGGCAGTGGTAAGCAGGAGTAAGCACTAGTAAGCAAGTGTAAGCACTATTAAGCAGTAGTAAGCGGGAGTAAGTATATGTAAGCACTAGTAAGTGGGTATAAGCCCGTTTGCGCGGGGGTAAGCAATGCGCATACAGGATAAGCAATATGTTAGCTAACTCTCTGTAAGCATCTTTAACCGAAGGTTAGCAGTGCTTACTCTCATGCAAACACACTTATAAGTGCTTAAAACTGCCTTAATCACTCTGAATCCAACAGCCGCTGTTTTGCCCAGCAACAAAATAAACAGCCTTGCAGGTCTTGAACCCAGGACCCAATACACTATAGTCACAGTAGTTAACCACCAAGCCATCACAGCAGTAAATAAAAATGAGGTATCACCAACCAAATCCTCACTATAGTAAAATCAATCTGAACATGTGAAAGGAATCAGTATACAGTCATATGTTCTATAACCTACTGCAGAACATAAATATGTGAACTGGAGTACAGAAGTAAGCCCAGATGTGAGGTGTAATTGTAATAGAGTGTTGAAGTCCCCTATTAAACACAAGGACCCCATACAGTGTATGTTCACATGAATCATGGATACCAGACATATATATTTAAGATGTAATGAATAATAAATCAATGCCAAAAAGCAAATATAATGCAAAGTCAATTTTAAGCAACGCTAAGCATTGCACAGGCCAGCTTAATAGGTGTAAGCAATATGTAGGCCAGCTAACTCAATTTGCCCAGTGGTATACCTCTTTAAACAATGCCAACCTTAGGTAAGCAGGTTTGCCCACAGCTTAGCCTTTTCAAAACCGTCCAATCATGGCAAAGTGCGGGAATTTGGCCCTACCTAAACCCAACAGGCAGGAATACATCTCATAACTGGTTGTACCTTCCCCTTGCAGACACCATGTCAGAAAGGGGAGAAGGAGTGCGCATTCAGGTGTGGTGCCGAGGCATCCAGGAGTCCAGAGTCATGGCAGGACTCCTTGTCAAAGACCATGAGCAGAGACTGCTGCAGTGCCAGTACCAGGGTTCCCAATATAAGGTGGAAGCCTGGGACAGTCTTGCCCGTGACCTTATCAGTGCTACTGGCATACCCCAAACTGGTGAGCAGGTCAGGCATCACTATGCCGACCTGAATCGGCAAAAGGGGGAACTCTTGGATCAGTGGATCTAAGAGGCTAGGACGGCAGGGGTTGTCCCAGCTGTGTGTAAGTATTACTCCACTACCTGTTTAATAATTGCCAGCTCATGTATATTATGGATAAGTATGGCTAAATATTCCTCTTATGTCCTTCACAGCGGCAAGTGAGCGGGCCGCGAACCAGGAGGCCCATGGATGTCGCCTGGAGAGGTTGCGACATGAGGCAGGTTAGTAATACTCTTGCATGTACTGTCATAGGAAATAAATCTAAAAGTATTAGTAAGTTAATTGCCAGTATAAAACCTGTATTGTTTAAGGCAAGTACTGCATACACCGGAGAATATGGCAGGAAGAGTCTCACAGTTTGTATGTAAATAAAAGCACAATAGCCTGACAATAAAGGTCTAACTGCTGAACTGCATGTGTATATTCTGCTATCATATGGTAATGTAGATTTGCAATCACTTAATAGTACTGTTGTATTAAGCACTGTTACCCACACTGTGCAACACAAATAGAATGCGTAGGAATGTCTGTATATGACTGGTGTAATCCACAGAGGTCATTTAGGACAACTGAGAGAGACAGACAGAAAACAGTGAAAAGACAGACAACAAAATCCGAATAGCACACGCAACTGAGATGTGAATGGTTGTATTTTTAGCACACACACTGCCATGGTTCGAATCCTGGGAGTGGTAGTAGTCTGCATACAGAATCATACCCCACAACTGTACAGATATGTCCAGAATGTCCAGTAAATTGGCCCATACCTGCTGCCTGTCACTCCGTCCCCCTGGGAAATCAGTGGGATGATCCCAGACATATAGGCAGCAAAAAAGGAATACAACTGATTGTCACACATCTATAAGAACAAACCTGTCACTCTAGCAACTCCCCAAACTGTTATGAGAGTAATAAGCCAAGTATGTCCCATCTACACCCCCATATTGTCAAGCTGTGACCATAATGTGTACAGTAACAGAGTGAGATGTAAGTGCATAATAGTAATGTGGAATCTGGTACTTTGTGTGGCAATATTCAGGTAGTGCTAACAAACATTGCTCCCACAGGTCTGTCAGATATGAACACTGTGCCCAGATATAAAAGAATGATACCCTGTATTGGTACTGTTTAATTTGGCATTGTATGGCATTGTGAGTATTGCAGTAGCTCTGAATAATACAATATTACTCATCACTGTCGCCCACACTGTGCTACATAATATAACTGTCTAGGAATTCCTGTAAAAGTGTGTTGTAATACAAGGTCAGAATGTAAAACCACAGGAGAAGTAGAAGACAGAAATCAGATAAGAGATATACAGCAATATCTATATAGCACACACAACTGTGATGGACAGTGTTTTAGTTTTAGCAGACACAGCCATGGTCTGAATACTGGGAGTGGAAGTAGGCTGCATACATAATCATACTCCACAACTGTACAGATAAGTCCAAAATGTCCAGTATATCAGCCCATATCTGCTGCCTGTCCTCCTGGGAAATCAGTGGGATGATCCCACATGGTTAGGCAGCAAACAGGAAATACAACTGATTGACACATATCTACAAGAACAAACCTGTCACATTAGCAACCCCCAAAATGTTATGAGAGTAATAAGCCACATATGTCCCATCTACACCCCCATGTTGTCAAGCTGTGACCAGAGTATGTACAATAACACAGTGAGATGTATGTGCATAATACTAATGTGAAATCTGGTACTTTGTGTGGCAACATTCAGGTAGTGCTAACAAACATTGCTCCCACAGGTACATCAGATATGAACATTGTGCAGAGAAATAAAAGCTTGATACCCTGTACCGGTACTGTTTACTCTGGTATTGTACGGCATTGTGAGTTTTGCAGTTGCTCTGAACAACAAGCTATCACTCATCACTGTCGCCCACACTGTGCTACATAATATAACTGTCTAAGAAATCCTGTATAAAAGAGTGTTGTAAGTCACTAAAGGTTGAAGAGGGCAATACTCTACATATGTCCCGGTTCACCTGCATGTGGTCAAGACATAGCCAGAGTCTGTGCAAAAATAGATGGACAGGTATGTGCATAACATCGACCTGGAATCTGGGAGTATGTGTAGAAACAGTTAGTGTTAACAAACAATTCCTTCACAGGTATACCAGGTAAGAGGTGTATACTGCAGGTAAAACCAGTGCATGTATATAGATGTCGACAGCCATATCACTGTCCAAACCAAGACAATAGGGTAGTGTAGTAATACTTGTAAGGTACAGATAACAGCACTGACTAGGAAAGTAATGCAAACTACTGGAATATACTAGTTGTTAACTGACATCTTTCTCTCCCCCCATCATATCTCCAACAATACACAAAATACCCACCTCAACTGGTACGTGATGACTCCACTGTAATGTTGGTACATATGTCCTATTGTATGATAATTATTTAAATCTGTTTCTATGCAAGTGCTATGCTGAAATAACCCAACAACGGTGGCATGGTGCCATCAATGTAACTGCATGCCGCTGTTATTACCACTGTGGTCCCATATATGCATGTGTTCTGTTTGCTATCAATCTGTTCAAAATCTGGTGTCTGGGTTAATGGGAATATCTATGCATGCTGTTATACCTAATCCTGGAATGTGTTGACCATTCCTAACCCACAATGTGTTGATAAACCATAAACACCATAGCACGTATGGGAATGCGGGTCCCAGTGGACCCACCTGTCCTACCTCAGCTGGCCATGGCACCAGTACGTCTGGGGCCCAACCCGGGACATCCTTGTCCATTGGTCTTGCACCACCTTCGGGTGGAACCACCTCAGGGGATGGGGCTTGACCCCCTGGGAGCAGGCACGGACAGGAACCTGTCACCCGTCGCCAGGTCAGGGTCGTGGTGCGCAGCGAGCTCAATCAGCAGTTTGGAGATCTGCTACGCCAGCACGAGGGCCACGTGTCATGATTAGAGGGTCGGCCTGGCTCTCCAACTCAGCCCCCAGCACAGCCACCTTCAGGGCTGTGAAGGTGCAGTGGTGACTGCCCATGGGTGGGGATCTCAGTCCCACTGTTGCCACTAGGGAGCTCATAGGCTTCTGATTTCCCAACACCCCTCCCCATCAAGGTGTTTACCCCCCACGTGTCATATACCGCCCCTGTATGCATCTTGTTTGTCTTGTCTGTTAACCTACCTCCCCAAATATACCTACTATCCCTCCCAAACATCTCACTCTCACCTGAAAAAAAGAGCAATCTGTTCCAAAAAAAAAATATCGCCCCATACATAGCTGTCCATTTCGCACACATGTCCACTGGACACATGTAATCTGGTCTAATTGGCATCACAACATATTATTGTTGTCCTCACCCCTCTCTCAGGAGTTTGAGTGTCTAAATCTACTTCCCAATGCAGTGTATATGCACAGCTGTTGCTGTAGAAAATATGGGCAGCTATGGATCTTCCCTACACCCTCCTGCACATCCCTAACTAGTCTCCCCACTGTCTTTCCCTCTTTGTGCCCCTTTTTCACCACTTTCCTATCAACCCTTTTTTCTTTTCTTTTAAAGAAATTAGTGCAGGGGTAAGCGGGAGTAAGCACTTTTAAGCAGCAGTAAGCGGGTTTAAGCTTGTTTGCACGGGGTACGCAATGCCTACACAGGTTAAGCAATTTAGAAGTATAAGAAACTGTAACTGGAAGTTAGCAGTGCTTATCTCCATGCAAACCAGCTTACAACTGCTTAAAAGTGCCTTAATCACCCTGTATCCAATGGCCCTTGTTCTACCCAGCAACAAAATAAACAGCCTTTGCAAGGCTCGAACCCAGGACCCTGCACACCATAGACAAAGTGATTTACCACTAAGCCATGTCAGATATACATAACTCTGATGTTTTCATAAACATAACATCCAGCCCAGTCATTCAACAGTACAGGAAATGTATGTCAACATGTAGATGTATGTGTTTGTGTATATATATATATATATATATATATATATATATATATATATATATATATACAGCAATACATATATGTAAGCATAAATATATATCTATATAGATACAGACATACATCTATAAATATAAAAGGCAACATAACAAAAACATATATGTTCACATGCACCATTAATGGGGGTGAGGGGGCCCAAACATACATCTTGTACATATAGATACCCCCCCACAGCCAAACACGTTTGCCCTGCAATACAATACCAACTGTTGCAGATTCCATAACCAGGACCTGACACAACATGGGCACAAGATAGTAACAGTACCCTATCCCACCTGTATGATGCCAGGCTGGTATCAGTAACATATCATGCAATACAGTCTGGCTACCATAGGGAATATACAATGTGGAAGCAATCAACATTCCTAAGATACATATACACAGACACATATATGCAGACACACACACACACACACACATATATATATATATATATATATATATATATATATATATATATACACATATATATTTAACTACACATACATACACAGAGATATGTATAGGAAGCTACATGTGTAGAAGGCGCACACAATAGGGAAGAGCCACTATGCCTAGAGTTGCCACCTTACCAACTGGACACTGTATGAGCCACCCATACAAATGACAATTGTTACCTGCAACATATACCCACAGAGAGGTCAAAGGATAGAACATCACACACAGGTTTGCATACATGGGAAAGCTTTATTTGTGTACTATTACAGTTGTATATGACATGTCATACAGCTGTTTAGACACTGGCATACATATAAACAGAGTAATGCAACTGTGAAACAGTTATATTAATACAGTAGTCTGGAAAAGTTTACATATGTTGCTGTCTAGGCCGAGGCCTTCAAGTTGTCCAATATTAAAGACAGACTGGGCCACAGGATACCAATCAATCAACAGTAAGTAATGCAGATGTACAGTGCAGCAGCCTCTATCTACACTCTGTACACAATTTCTATTGGGTAAGGACCTCATCTGACACAATGGGATGTATCTGTTACATAACAAGGCATAACTGACACCATCACAATCACACTGACAAACAGAACAGTCTGTATGCAGGAAGCAGTAGGCCTGCATTTACCCAAGGTGAATTGTAAGGTAATGTAAATCCAGATACCTTAAGGCAGCTTATCCCCAATACCCCACATGTTGTAACAGCCTAGGTTAGTTACAGTGCACCCCCCTTCCAAAGACTGAACAATATAGGGCCATATACCACTGTTACATACACTGGCCTCTGGAGTGCATAAGGGCACACATGTATTGTGTAGGTGAAGCTCACACATATATGGACCCAACCCCACAATATGTGTGGGAGCCACAACAGCAGTGAACTGATGGCAGGAATGGCAGCATGACATACTTACAGCCCACTACATAACAACCCCTGACAGCATATCATATGTGCAAAGCCTGGCATGTAGGTGTAGGACGGAGGCTATAACACAGGCCCATATGTGAAATACTGTTGTGATACACTAAGGAAGTCGCTGGTGTTACAGGATAGTCTGCAACATACCCTTAGTCAGGAATATGAAGTTAGAAACAGAAACAGATGTAGCCATGTACTGATAGCACTCAACCCACATACTGCCAGTAATATATCTGACATAAGACCTGTGTAGTGGACAGACAAAACATAATAGGCACACCTCTGGCCATAAAGGATAGGCCCACAGTTGAGAACTATACAGACAGACTGCATTCCAAGTTAAACTAGTATATACACACAAACCCTGCAACACCGGTGCTATACAATGCATACAACAATGCTACTCACACTCTGTTTGTAATTCTGCAACCTCCTACAAATATGTAGCTGGCCTGAGTGTGCAGGTTCTCCTGTAAGAGGTATTGCTACCTGCTGTCTGTAACACTGCTGCCCACACACAGGAAGGATGTCCACCATACAGGAAAGGTAAAGTGACCATGCCCACATGATGTAGGGATTTAAAATAGTTGGTTATCATGACAGTGGCAATTGGAAGTACTACACAACATGGTGCATGCAGGTTGCAAGTGCAGGACACTGATTGGTCCAGAGGCCATCACCTGATCATGTGCATCACCAACAAAAGCCATGCTGCAATCTATTTAAAGCAGCTCAATCCTTTTACTGGAGAGAGACAGAGAGAGAGAGAGCATGTAAGGCACAAAAAAATAAATAAATAAAATAAAAATTAAGCAAACCATCCAGAAGAGACTTCATTCTCAGAACAGGTATGTGAAGTATATATGCATGTAAATGACCACAGTACTTGGTCCATAATAATGGGATAGATGATGTGAAATGATTTATATGTGCCTTCAGGTGTTGTAATGATGTTCAGCTGAACAACTGCTAAGGGCAATAGAGTCTGTCCCTGTGAGTAGTGGGCCATACCCTTCAACCATGCAGAGCAGCACTGACTGATAAGATGTAAGCCATCATAGTGTGTGTTGTGTAATGGGAAGTATCTATACTACTGTGGCTAATAGCTGGTGGTGGAAGTAATGCCATAATGATGAACACCTGGGTTCCACAGCCCACCTCTTGCAGGATAATCAGGTTAACCTGTATTGTAGCAAGCAGGAATGCCATAGGTGTGTAATAGGGTTACCTGCAATCTGGCCCTACATATACCCCCTAATGTCTGTGTTGTAGCAAGGCAGAAGAGTACAGCTGTGTAAGAAGGTGTTGTGGATCTGTCTGAATGTACCCCATATATAGGTATGCATATGTGTACTTATACACATATATATTATATATCTACATGTATGTCCACAAATATACAGATACCCACGTGTAGACATATATAAACACATATATACAACATATACAGCTACTCTATATGATATATACCTATATGCACATGTCTACATATATACAAACACATACGCAAACATATGTATGTAAATTCATGTCTCCTATATTACCACCACAGTGCTGCATGCTTTGTGTGAGGAAACAGCACACACAGCAATACACACAGATATATACAGCTGTCAGTGTGTGCAACATGGATGGGTATGTCACAAGTGAACCCCTTGTTGGGACCACATTGCCCTTGTCTGTGAAGTACGGAATGGGAATATGGGGAAGTATAGCAGGTATAGTTGTGGAGGTGGTCAGGGTTGGTAGATATAGAGGACAGCCTACAGGGGTGGTATGTGACACATGTGGTGGTAAACACTCTGGATGGTTTGTGTGGTCTGTGATGTGGATGCCCCATGGGCCCCAATATGGATATAATGGGAACAAGCCTCCCACCCACTGTTACATGCAACAGCAGTCCACGTCCCGAAGGTGCCTGGCCTGGAGGCTGAGCAGGAGGAGCATGTGGGCCCTGTGAATGTGTACTGGGTGCGTCAAGGTGATGTAGCACATCCCACATGTGTCTGTGGAACCCGTTATGGAACAGACCCTGGACCTGACCTTGGGGGACAAAGACATATCTGTGTGTGCCCTTGGGGGGGACAACATCCCCCGAGTTGGTTCCACCTGAAGGTATTGCTGGGCCAGTACATGAGGAAATCCCAGGGTGTGTCACACATGTGATGTGGCCTGGTAACATGGGCAGATGAGTTTGGAGAGGTGGATCTGCTGGCCAATAGTATATATACATGCTATTGTGTCACTGTTACAGAACATATGTCAGTAGTAACAGTCTACACAATCCCGGAACATGTCCAACAGCATGTATAGATAACCCCAACAACACAGAATGTCAAATGTGCAGCAATCACACAGCAAGCATACCACAGGCATATATGGAACCATAGTGGCCCTGACATTGGCATGCAGGTGAATAGTCTGTAACAGGCCAGCAATGATAGTGTCCACACAGGGAACATGGCTACAAATGCATTGCACAAAGTGTGGCACAATACAATATCTACCCCACTGGTAGGTATGCTGTAGCCATACCTACTGAGATGTGTGTACAGTTTGTTGTCCTGACATGGTGGGGGGGTGACAGTGATGTGTATTAAGAACTGTGGTGATCTTCCTGCATGACTTGCTCACACCTGTGTCCATCTTTATGTCTTTCAGCCAAGATGTCCCATGGAAGGCTTCCAGCATACTCAGCAGCTGAAAACAACATTCTGGTGAACCACATTATACAACACTACTCTGTCTTGTTTGGCCGGGCCACCCATAATCAACAGGAGTGGACCACCCTGTGGAACAACCTAGTCCACATGGTCAATGATGGACTGCACAACTGCACTTATGAGCAGGTCTGGCATCATTGTTCTGACCTGCTTCTCAATGCCCGTCGGCATGCTGCTGCAGTCCGGGGGGATCACCTCACCACAGGGGGGGCCATGCCATCCATTCCCCTCTGACATGTGTGGAGGAGCTCCTAGCCAGCTTTATGGCACTTGCCCATCTTTACAGCCACCAACCGCCGGACACCTTTGTGGAGGTGGGTGCTACCCACACACCAGCCGAGAAGCGTGCAGATAAGGCCACAGGGCACATCAGTAGACCACTATTGCATATACATTCGCATCTGTACAGGCAGATCATGCATATCTGACATGTCATAGATATAGTTTATTGCTGCATAGTAGTGATAAACAGATGTGCATATGTGGTAGTATTGTGGACATGTACTGTTGATGTATTGCAATGCTGCACCAACCCTGTAGCAATGCCACAGGTGTGGCCACTGACTACCAAGGCAGCAGCCTGTAGCTGGTGATTATGGTTTATGTAGATGCTTGCCAATACACCGGGCATGTAATGGCTATGGTATATTCCATGCACACATTTAACACACCTACCCAGAATGCATGCTGTACATGTGCAAGTATTGTTGCTGTTAAATGCACGGTATCACAGTGGTGACCATGATGGGGTATTGAAAGGGTATGTCAGACACCTGCAAGATAACTAACATCCTATCATTGCAGAATGTGTCCACAGGGAGTAACATAATGGTGGGAGACATGGCCTACAGCAGGGTCATGTTTGGAACAACACCCATATACAGTGCAACACCAGTGTATATACCTGTAGGACAATGGCAACTGTTGCAGAGTTACACTATGGCATAAGGTATTACTGTGGTCCACATTATCATTTGGGACTAGGCTGTAACATGTGGTGTTCAGTGTATGGGACACTGCAATGTGACACACATGTATAGGCCTTACTTGTCAAGCATCTGCAAAAAGGCTTAAGGTGGGGGGGGTCAGCATGACACACCAGTGTACTGCAGCAGGGATCCCAAGGATGCTAGGAATGGCTGTATCTGCACATAGTCAGGTTCAGGAAGTGTGGCAGATGTAACCCTACCCCCACAGCAATAGTAACGGCAGTGTGTGAACACCAAGGGTGTGAACACCAAGGGATGTGCACATGAGTAGACCTTGCAATAATGCAGAATAGGGGGCATGTGTAGGGCAGACTGAACATACACTGGCAAATGCAGATGGCCCACGCTAGTATACCCCTGCCAGGAGTAGTGACTGCTGTAGTACACATAACAATAGGTGCAGGAAACTGTCATAAGGGTGTGCACACATATTACCACACGGGATGTATGCATCACAGTCAGCATCGGCACACCTAACACATTCCGTAGTCACCGCATGTGGAAGTACAGGACATATGCCACATAGCGGGCTTATGGACTGTTAAGATATGCAGTGATGTGGTCCCATGGCAGATCAAGGATGGATGCATCATATCGATAAGGGTGTGTACACCCTCCATAGCCATGGTATGCTCTGATGGTTGTCAGTGTAAAAGTATTGGATTGGTCATACATGGTCCACTGATGTTGAGAGCTGTAAATCAGACATCAGGTACTTACAGATAACATCTGTCCACATATCATCCCAGGTATGTGTTTCTGAAAAAACATAGGGGCTGTGTGCATTTAAGCTAACATAACTGACACAGTACTACACATTCAGCAATGGGTTGTACACCTGTGAGGTTTGGTACATAGTACATGGCAGAGTGCAGAACAGGTGCACAGCAATACTGTGTACATGGGTGCAGTGGTATCCAGGAGAAGGGGCATCACCTCGTGACACAGCACATGCATCACACACATGTATACTGCTGCTATCATGGATTGCTATAGCTGCACTGTATGCTGTTGTGTACCATATGGTATGCATGTTGACAGATGGGTTATAGGAGGACTGTGTGTACTACCATTGTGCAACCTCACCTGTATGTGTGTGTGTGCATCCTGGTGGGTAGTTTGTCTGTAGGGTCACTCTGGTGAAGTGGCTGGAGGTTGATGCATGTAGGATGTTTGTGTGCTTGTGTGTGTTTGTGTGGGTGGCCATGTAAGAAAGTACAGTTTTGTACCTACCATAAATGTAGATGTTCGAGTGTTCACACTGCTGCAGTCATCACACTTGGGTTATCCTGCCATCAGGCGGTCCCGCAGTCGGCCAGAGTTCCAAAGTCTTGGTCCGGCGTTGGTTGCTGTCACTTCTTCCCTGATGTCAGTGTGCCAGGGGTATATAAGAGGCATCCGACGCCATTTTCTTCAGTTTTTCTTGCCCCAGATGTCAGGTGCCCCCAAGTAGGTAGGCAATACAAATTGCTAATAAAACATATAAAAGGAATACCTTCATTTACAAGCAAATACACCACAAAGGTTGTACAGGATAGAAAAGGTATAAAAAAGTTCAGCTAGGTCAGACGGGATGGAGGGAGGGTAACCTGGACTGCAGCAGTGTGAACACTCGAACATCTACATTTATGGTAGGTACAAAACTGTACTATGTTCATCGTGTTACACTGCTGCAGTCATCACACTTGGGTTGAATCCCAAAGCTAAGGATGGGTGGTGGAACTAAACAGGGTTTGGAGAAGCTAGTCGGCCCTGCAGAACTGCAGTGGCAAAGCCAGCTCTGGTTTTAGAGTATAGAGGTAAGTGATAGTGCTTGGTGAACGTATGCACTGAACTCCAAGTTACAGCCTCCAAAATATCCTTGGTTGGTACCCCTCTGAGGAAGGCTGTTGATGTTGCTGTAGCCCTGGTGGAATGGGGCCTAATGTTACCAGGTACAGGTTTCCCATGGTGTGTGTGTAGCAGAAATGGATACAATGTCCTATCCATTTTGAAATGGTCTGTTTTGAGATAGCCTTTCCTTGTGATCCTGCAGCATAGGATACAAAGAGCTGGTCAGATTTTCTGAAAGCCTTAATTTTATCCAAGTAGTAACGTAATTGCCTGTGAATGTCCAAAGAGTGTAGGAGCCTTTCCCCTTTGTTCTGGGGGTTTGGATAAAAGGTGGGCAAATGAATGGTTTGGTTTAGGGCCACACTGGATACCACCTTTGGCATAAAGGAAGGGTTAGTTCGTAAAGCGACTCTGTCTTGATGAAAAATTATGAAAGGCTCCACTGCCATTAGGGCCTGTAGCTCTGAGACTCTTCGTGCTGAAGTTATTGCTAGCAGCAGGGCAATTTTCCATGATATAAACTGTAGATCAGCTGTAAAGGCTGGTTCAAAGGGCGGTAGTGTAAGTTTTTCCAAAACAAAGTTGAGAACCCAAGTTGGTGTTGGTGCTCTCCGATGCGGTCTTATGTTCTTAGCCCCTCTGAAGTACTGTCTTAGTAATGGATGTGAAAATATAGGAGGATCCGTGTTGTATTGAGCTGAAATAGCTGAGGTGTGGATCTTAATAGATGAAAAGGAAAGTCCTCTGTGCTACATCTCAATTAAATATTGTAGAATCTGAGGAATACAAGGGGATTTTGGCCTTTAGCCTGGTTCCAGGTGCTGAATCTTTTCCATTTGTCTGAATAGGCTTTCCTGGTGCTGGGCCTCCTGGCCTCCAGAATGACATCCATCACAGCTTTAAAGAGAAATGTTGACTGGTTGTTTAGGTAATTTGCCATGCAGCCAGATTTAAAGTCTTGAGCTGGCTGTGTAGAATCTGATTGTTTTGCTGAGTGAGCAGGTAAGGAATTTGAGGTAAAATCCATGGTGGGCCTTGAGCCATGTTCCTTAGTATTGGATACCAGTGTTGGTGTGGTCAGTCTGCAGCAATGAGTATAATTTGTGGCCTCTCTAATCTGGCTTTCAGCAGCACCTTTGTCAGAAGAGGCAGTGGAGGAAAGGCATACACTGTCAATATTTTCCAACTGAATGAGAGGGCGTCCACTTTCCAAGCTAGTGTGTGGTATGTCCTTGTGCAAAATTTCCATAGTTGGTAGTTTTGGGGGGAAGCAAAAAGATCTATGTCTGGGCTCCACCATTTTTGAGTTATCATTGCAAATACTTGTGGATCTAGTTTCCACTCTTGAGGATCTATGATGTTTCTGCTTAGATTGCCTGCCAATGTGTTTTTCTTTCCTGGCAGGAATTGTGCTTGTAGTCGAACTTGGTAGGTCAGTGCTTTGTTCCACAAGGTCATTGCTTGCCTGCATAGGGGGAAGGAATGTGTGCCCCCTTGCTTGTTTATGTACCACATCACTGTGGTGTTGTCTGTCTTTATTAGGAGTTGTCCTGGATGTAGGAGGTCCTTGAAAGCTGTTAGGGCATTTTGTACAGCTAGCATCTCTTTTTGATTGATATGTAGATGCCTTTGATCTGCAGACCATTTGCCCTGAATACAATGTCCTGCCATGTGTGCTCCCCAGGCATAATCCGATGCATCTGTTGTTATAGTTTGCCTGGCTGTGGGTAAGGTAAAAGGCTGACCCTTGTTGAGGTGACATGCCTGAGCCCACCATAGAAACTCCTGTTGAAGGCAGGGAATGAGTGGTATTATTGTTTCCAAGCTGTGGCTGTGTTGAGTCCATATACTTTTCTGGTACCATTGTAATTTCCTCATATGCAGTTTTGCATATGGTATTAGTAGTATGCAAGATGCCATGAACCCCAAGGCCTGCATAATTTTTCTTGCAGGGAGTTGGGTCTTTGTTGCCATCATTTTGAAGTACTGAGTCAGTTGTTCTTGCTTGTCTGGCGTGAGATAAGCCATCTGGGCCATTGTATTTAAGCTGGCACCCAGGAATATTATGTCTTGTGAGGGCACTAGTTTTGACTTCTTTTCGTTTACTGTGTACCCTAGGCAACTTAATAGGTTTTTGACAAATGCCAGATGCTTTAAAAGAATGTCCTTGCTTTCTGCTTGAATAAGGCAGTCGTCCAGGTATGGATATATTTGAATTCCTCTTTGTCTGCAGTATGCAATTACTGGTGCCAGGCATTTTGTGAAGACCCTGGGCGCAGTAGATAAGCCAAAGGGCAGTGCAGGGAATTGGTAATGGGTTGAACCTGCTATGAATCGGAGGTATCTTCTGCAATTTTGTCTGATATGGACATGCAGGTATGCCTCCTTGAGGTCCAACGTTACTAGCCAAGCCTTCTTGCCCAGCATGGGAAGAAATTGCTGTAGTATTAGCATCTTGAATTTGGGTACTTCCAGATATGTGTTTAGAATTGAGAGGTCCAGACTGGGTCTCCAAGCTTTGTTCTTTCAGGGAACTAGAAAGAGTCTTTAGTAAAATCCTTGTCCTTGCTCCTGTGTAGGAACCTGTTGAATGGCTCTCATGTCCATGAGAGCTGAAATTTGTTTTTGAGACTCTACCCATTGATTTGGTGGCAGGTTTGGCATTCCTTTTATCCTTGGTAAAGTGTGAAAGTGGAATCTGTATCCTTGAGATACAATATTTAGGACCCATTTGTCTTTTGTGATGATGTGCCAGTTGTCTGCAAAAAGTGCTAGTTTGCCTCCCAAGGGAGCTGCCAAGAGAGATTTGCTTGGCAGTAAGAGGGGTAAGTCATTGTGTTTGTCTTCTGATAGTTTGAGACCTGTCTTCTCCTCCTTTTTGGGTTGTGGCACCTCATTGTCGAGGCTGGTAAGAGCCTTGTGACTGACCTCTGCCCCTTGGGCGTCTGTATTTGCCCCTCTGTGGTCTGGCAGAAGCTGGAAAGGACCAGTTTTTGGTTGGCCAATTTCTGCTGAAACAAGGGGGTGGAACCTGTAAAAAATCCTTGACCATCTGCATGGATTTTGCCTTATCATCCATTTTCTTTAAAACCTCTTCTGCTTTTACACCAAATAAAACATCCTGCTGTAAAGGTGCATCCAATAACTTTGCTTTAACATGATCGGGTGAAGTTTGTTCTTTTAACCAAGCATGCCTACATATGACAGACCCTGTCACTGCTGCTCTACAAGAAGCTTCCAATGAATCAAATCCACATTGCAAAGTATGTTTTCCCACTTTTTCAGCTGCATGCAACAAATCTTGCATTTCCTTGTAATCAGGCTGTTCTGTATGTGTGATCATTTTTTGTTTTAATTGAGACATCAAATATTGTTGATATTTCAGCATGTGAAGCTGGCAATTTAAGGCCCTCATAGCTAGTAGCTGAGGTATATACTTTCTTTCCCCATCTGTCTAGTGCTCTAGAATCCCTTTCAGAGGGTACAGGATTTTTAGCAATAGAGGCCTTAACCCCTTTGGGACCCTGGGAAATGGTTTCTGGGTCAGCAACAGGGCTTTTATATAGGAATTTGTGTGAGTCAGGGACTCTGTAGTATCTGTCTGGTTTGGCTGGTGCAGGAGGTAGTGAATCTGGGTTAAGGCTAGATTCTGAATAAACATCATCCACAATGTCTAACACGGGTGGAATAGCAAGTGGTCTGTGCTGAGGTAGTAAAAGGAACTCTCGGAGCCTTTTCTTAGAATCAGAGTAAAACTGGCCTTCCCAGTGGAAATGTTCCCTCATGGTATGTAAAGTTTCCCCAAAAGAGTAGTCTTCTGGGGAAATGCTGAAGGGATAGACTCTTCAGCATCAGAGTCTTCATAAGGGGGAAAAGAGTATTCCTGTTCTTCAGAAGGATCTGAGGAAATTGAAACATGGTCAGAGGAAGCGTAGTCCTCCTCCTGTCTTGGCCTTTTATCAGGAGGGGGATGGGAACCCCTAATTAGGGTAATTAAGTCTACAGCCATCTTAAGCATCTGTTTCTTAGGCATGGGGCCTTGTACTGGAGACTGCTGTACAGTCTTCTTTGCTTTTAAAGGGGTTTTCAGCTTTGCATAGGATTTAATAGTGAGTGTAGTCGGTCTGAAGACACCTTCTGCAACTGAAGGCGTTTCAACTGCACCGGAATCTCCTTCAGCCATGGAGTCGGAAGGACCTAAAGATAAAGGTTGTGGAGGCCTAGCAATCTCCGCTTGGGAATCGGATGCCACCTGGGGTTCTAAATCAGCGGTCTTCAGGGGCTGCATAGGCACCTCAATGAAAACCGGAGAACCGGCGACTGGCCTAGCAGAGGCCTCAGAGTCTGGTTTGGGTCTCGGCTGCCTGTCCTTATCTTTGCGTTTTTTATGCATTCCGGTCGTCGGTTGCTCCAACGGCATGGTATAATTAAATTTCCTACCAAAATAATGTCGGGCGAAATCAAACCGACGTTTAATAGCTCGTTTGTTAAACCTAGCACAAAACCGACAACCTGTGATGTCGTGGTCTGGGCCTAGGCAAGGAATACAATAAGAATGAAAGTCCTTATGCAGTATTTGCTTCCCACAAGAAATGCAATTGTTAACTTTTCTGACATCGGACTGAGGCAAGAAAAGGTTCCCCAACGGGGTACTTAGCTTTATTGAAGACTTCGGTCTGAAATTCGATTTGAAAATCTCAGGAGTCAGCCGGCACAGAACACACATCCCCCAGTGGATATTGTACTCCCCGAAACCCATGATGACACTCTGACATACCCATCACACATTGGCTATGACTGCAATACAACCCATTGTAGATCCCAACAGTAGTACTACAGGGATATGCATCAAATGCACATACCACAGGCATAGTAGGGTGTTGCATTGTCATGCCTCACCTATGGGTACCAACAACACTATCTGTACTACTGTGTGGCAATGGGTATTGTAATAGGAGTATGTGGCCTTGGAATGCTGTACCCTACAGATAAATGGACATGTATGCATACACACACTTGCCAGAACACAATGAGTAACCCATGCCTATCAACCCATTTGTACAACACTGTTGTGCTGGTACTGCACGGCTCGTGTAGCCAGTATGGAGAGAAGCATTACAGGGTACATGTAATGTCCCATACAGCAGCACCCACAACTGGCTTTGGCAATGGGTGTTGTGATGGTTGTGAAGGCCCTCATGGAATTCCACGTACATGTGTGCTAACACACAGACACTGCTATAGTCAGTCATGCACACGTACACATGTCAGTACTGGGGTGCATCGCTGCAGATGGTCATAGCTGTGTACCTAGCTATTGTCCAAGGAGAGATAGGCTGTGTAGGGGTTGTGTGTACAGTGGTATCCTGCCACCTGCCATGTGGCAGCAGACAATCTATCGACAGGCACTACTGTGGTGACCCTCAGGGTGAGAGTGACATGCATCCGCCATTCCTCCAGGTGCCTCCTACACATGGCAACTGAGGTGATCAAGTTGACATGCATGCAACATGCATTACAACACATGGCTAGAGTCTGTGATGGAGACCTGTACCCAAGCATGTTCTGTTGACTGTGGTAGTGTAGTGGAAGTACCCGTGGCATGTGGTGTGTACAGGGTGTTATCTCCAATATGTGCTAGTTCTTACACAACTGGGCAGACGTGTCAGTGTCAATCAAGCTTAGGATGCCTGTACATATTCCAGCTGGATACCTGCCATCTGCACATCTGTACAGGGACTGACAGTCGTCAACTTGGCAAGTAGCTATGCAGTAGGATGAATGTGTTGACAGATAGACGTTTGATAATATGTATGCCATAACTACATGTCAGGAGCCCTCGCTATCATGTGCTGTACAGACGGTAGTCTGCAGTTACATTCCACATGTCAGATCATTACCCAGTAGGGGTTATATACTGTGACACAGCTCACACACCAGGGATACAACAGGGAGGCCTCAGAGTCCAGCTATGCCTGCAGGTGTGCCTGTTGTCAGTACTGCATTTAGCACTCTACTCTTGCCTGGTTAAGCACTGTCAACAGTAGTACCACCATGATACACTACATGCCAGTGTGACAGCACGTACCCTGGGCTACTACCCCTGTATGTAACACATTCACATGGATAACAGTGCTGTACAAGCCTCATATACATCTTTGTCCCACACATGATACTCACACCCCTTGCTACTGTAATGACAGCACATAGGCGCATGTATTGTACATGACATTACATACACTTATTACAGATGTCATTACCCTGCTATGTTATCAGACTGTGTGGTGTGAACTGGTTATCAGGGCTAAGCCATGCTCAGCAGGTAGCAACATTGCTGCAATATAACAGCTAAGCTGCTTTGCACACTGGTAAGTGAAGCCTACACTGTGTAAGCGCCCGTACGTTTACCCATAGCTTAGCACCGCTTACAGTCACACAAACCGGCACAAATGTGCTTAAAGCTGCTGAAAACTGCCTTAAGCACTCTGTATCCGACAGCCCTTGTTCTGCCCAGCAACAAAATGAACAGCCCTTGCAGGTCCTGAACCCAAGATCATGTACACTAAAGTCACAACACTTAACCACTACGCCATGGCCACTGTGAAGACAGCTGTTTTTCCAATATATCTGTCAATACACATATTGATTAGTATTGAACAATTGCCTTTACTTCCACAATTGTGTAGTACTTGTTATTAATATGACTGTTGCATCACATATGTTGTTTTATCATAATGTACACATAGTGGATACATACAGTGAGATACATTTGGGAGAGTATACATAACCGTGAGGTTTACACATGACAAGAATATGGATATATACATACAATAGGTTGATATATGTCTACACGTACATACACATGTATACTCATACATATGACTGTATACACATCTGTATAGTGCAACATATATATGGCCATGTGACCATCTCTTTGTATGTGTGTGGGTATATATATGTATATATATATATATATATATATATATATATATATATATATATATATATATATATATATATAGCTATATATGTATGCACATCCTATATGTACAGATATGCCTATTTATGTAGATATATATGTAGATATCTATAACTATATGTGCATACATATCTATTCTGATATACCTATTACTGTCAATATATATGTAGATATCCATAAGTATATGTGCATATGTATCTCTATCTGTATATGTGTAGACATATATTGCTGTTTATATGTGTGTATATATATATATATATATATATATATATATATATATATATATATATATATATATATATATATATATATATATACATACATATATGTACATGTACATACACATATCCATCTATGTATGTCAATATACATATGTGCATATATCTATATAGATATATGGATAGGTATGTATACATATATGTTCACCATATGCCCTGAAGATGGGGTGGAGCTAGGCCTCAGCCCCAATAGTCCCAACCTTTTAGTGCAAAGGGATGTCAGGCTGTCAGGCATGTATTGCAGGTATATATGTAGACTATTGGTACTGTGATAGGGGTTGTCTTCACAGACTTGTTGTGTGCGGGAGGTCACATCTGCTTTTAACATGTGTGCCACAGGCCACTGACAGACATCCTAAGGACATTATAGTACAGTACCACTGTTAGTACAGTAATGATCCTGTGAACTACAGCAGAGATATAGCCAATAAATGTGGACAGTCTGACACACTCTGGTCAGTCCAGAGGTATACACAGAACCCCTTAGTGCAAGACATGTGGACCAAGCTGGACAAGACGGATGTTAACAGCCATGTAGATGGGTATATCACGTAAATACTGGTATACATTTGCCCCATTCACACACCCCTGTCTGTCCTGACACATACTAACCGCTGGTACAGAGGTGCCATGGCCACATACTACCCACTAGTTAGTGACATACATCTGTACAGCATCCCACTGCTTTGTCTGACATACATGACTGTTATGGTGGCCTGGCAGCAGTACATCTGCAAGTATCTGGACATAACATCACACTGGGTACGTACACTAAGCTGCTAGGCATGTAACAAAGCACTGTGCAGGCTACAGGCAGACTACCACAACACTGGCCTATATTTATTATAGGGGAATACACATGTACCTACATATATAGCAGGCTCTACAGGCATGTCAAAGCACAGAGTAACAGACACCTGTGTGAAAGTGCATAACCACAACCAATGTGAACACAGCCACAGCTGGTAGCTAGCGTAATATTACAGTATATGGACTATCTGATCAACACCATCCTCATATGTGCCACTCGCACACTAACCCTACATATACTGGGCCACTACACAGTGTGGTCCGATGCCTGTCTGTGGTATGGGACATGTATGTGCTTGGCCCTACAAACATGTAAGCCGATAGGGTAACATACAGTGAAGCAGCATGTAACATCAGATAGAACAGGACCAAGAACAATGACATCTACCACAGTCTGTACACAGGCCAAGGTACATATTCACAATACACACACTGTCTACAATCACCATGAGTACACAGACCTCAGTACTGTGCACACAACCGGAGAATGCCGAGGTTATGTCCTCAAATATAACCCCTACTATACATGACATGTGTAGCAGTCTAATATCTCCATGGCTTATCAGATATGATGTCAATACATTATGGTGTACAGAACATATGCACCTCTTACTGCATAACATATGTACAAAGGATGACAGAGTTATGGCTGGAGGCACAAACACAGGGCCAATATTGACATGTTGCTGTGATAACCTCATACATTTACTGTTGTAACAGGGTTTGTTGTGACATATGTCCTATGAGAGATATAAAGTCAGTAACTCATGTCTGTCACCATGTACTGACGGCAATCCTCACACTATGCTTCTGCAGTGCACAGATAGGTGCTCTGTGAGTAACACAAGAAACAAAAGGCACCACACACTGCCCAGTATGCAGATGACCCTACAGATGGGGGTTTCCTCAGAAACATAGCACTGTCATGACAGGTATTAAAACATGTAGACCAGCCATATCCGCACACATCTTGTTAAACCAACATTACTCCAAATGCAGAATATCAACACTTACATTCTGTAGTCATGTCAGGCACATCCTCTGCCTGTGTGTTGGTCTGTTTCCACAGTGTATGTTGTTAGAGGTAAATTCCCAATCCATCTGTGATGCTGTTTGCCAAACAACAGATCTAGGTCCTGCTCACAGTGAATGAAAAGGCCCAACACCAACATGATATTCCTAGATATTGGAGTGCGTTTCCATGCAAATGGCTATGGGAATGTTACCACAGCTGTTCCACATGCAATCAGCTAGAGGAAGGCTGCAGTTCATGCAGAGGCTATCAGCTGATCATGAGCATCACTTACAAATCACATGCTGCTGCCTAAGCAAAGCAGGTGTAAGTCTCCACATCCACCAGAGAGGGAGTGAGAGAGGCAGACGGAGGCAAAGATAAGTCAGGGGGGGTGGGAGAGTAAAACCTAAGCATGTTTGTGTCAGACAACTACCAGTACAGGGTATCAAACCCCTGACTATGTATTGCTATCACATATCTAAGCAGTTATTGGATGTGCCACATAGCTTACATGTTGAGAAGCTCTCCAAATGTATATGTGATGGTGAGTGACATCTGCAACAGTGATATGGTAGCAATACGGTAGGTGTAGTACACGTGCCTGTCCACATAAACAGGTGTCAGCATCAACACAGCCACACTCTCTCAGGGATCCACACCCATTGACACACTTGTCAGGGTCAGGAATACACCTCCTCACTAGTTAGTTTGCAACAATAAAGTATTGTGCAGGTATCACATGCACCACAGGGGTTATCCAGATGTTATATGGGCAAAGGGTATGTGGAGGTGTCTGACATCAGACAGCATGTTTCAGTATGCTAATGGGGGTTGTACTGAGTGTGAATGTGGTCAAAAGCATCATACACCACACACACAGACACAGGGCGCCAGTACTGACATGCACGGGTGCATTGCTTAACGGGTGTGTTGTGGTTGACTGTGACAGAAGGCTATACAGGGCTAGGTGACAGGTATACCTTGTCATCAGGCCACAAGGCAATGGTCTGCAGTATGGCTCAGTGATGTAGTGTCTAGATTGGCCCACATAGGTGGGTATTGTATTCACCATCCAGTCACCTGGGTGACTATTGTGTGTGGCCACTGTTGTGCACTGCTTGCCATGTATGTGTTCTTTAGTTCATGACATGGATGGTGTCTGGGATGTGCACACGTCCCACATGCATGTACAGTGATATGTGGAATTGTACCTGGGGTGTCTGGCTCATGTTGTGTATACAGAATGTTATCATCAGATGTGCCAGTCCTGGCTTCATGTGGCGGGAACTGGTAATGGACAGCAGGTTAACCCTGCACTTACATTGATAGCATGATACAGGTATTCCCCGGTCTCAGTGGCATCTGTCCATACAGGGCATGTGCTTAAGGCATGGTATGTCCTTTGTGGATCACATTTGATGGCACCACAGGTGTTGCAGGTGTCCAGTGGGGAACTTAGTGAAGGTGCACTGTCTGCGTGTACGTGCCTATTGTACTGACGGACAGGGTGCCATGCCCTCTGTCGTCCACTGCAATCACACCAAGGTTACTATCTGTTGGCAATATGCAGGATACTACCAACATAGCGGTTGTTGCCTAGGGAAGTGTGTTTGTGTATGAGACATGGGTTGGGAGTGTTCTCTGGGTAATACAAGGGTTGCTAACTTTGTTTGCCAGGCCTTGGTGTCACATGCAGGGGTATGGATTGGCACCCCAGCCTCTCGGCTATTTCATATCAGTTATCCTTGTAAGGTGGACATTGTGGCATATAAGAAGGCCACCATATAAGAAATTTGCAAAACCCGCTCCACAGTGAGTCCAGTTGTTACACACTCACAGCCACCTCCACACAGGATACGGATCACAAACACACACACATCTGCCATGTCTGGGATTAGAACTCCTACCTACCTAGTTAACTACACTACAGCACTACGCAGTTATAGGACGCACTGTGGAGATTACTGGAGTACTCCTTCCCCAAAGGTGTATTTCACAGTGAATGACATCAGCAGCCTTGCCAAAGTAGGGCATTTGATCTGTAGTGAGTGTGGCTAGCCTAAAATGCATTGCTCCCTACACAAAGAAACACACACACAAACATCCACATTTGCCATGTGTGGGACTAGAACCCCTACCAGAGTACTACATCACACTACAGCATTACGCAGTTATAAAACGCGCCACAGAGATTACTGGGCTACACCTTTCCCAAAGGTGCATTTCACAGTGAATGTCATCAGCACCCATGCCAAAGTAGGGCATATGAATTGTAGTGAGTGTGACTAGCCTAAAAATCATTGCTCCCTACACAGACAGAGACACACACACACAAGCACACAGTTGCCATGTCTGGGATTAGAACTCCTACCTAACTAGCTTATCACACTACGGCATTACGCAGTTTTAGGATGCACCCACAGAGATTACTGGGCTACTCCATTCCAAAAGGTGTATTTCAAAGTGGATGACATCAGCAGACTTGTTATAGTAGGGCTATGGGGAGGGCAGTGTGTGTGCATGGGCCATAACCCATTCATCTAGAGGTTGACACACCACATGCAGGCACACACAGGGTTATATTCCACAGGTATGTGTATACAGCTGCTAGATGACAACTGCCTTGTACAGTCATGTTGCACAGCTAGCACTTAGACCACATAGTCTGTAATGCTGACTGATACCAGTGGCTACTTTCTACAGTGAGTGACATTTACACATCCTGTGGTTGTAGCCATTTAGCTGTGTGCTGGGTGGGACAGGCCTCATGATGGATGGCTCTTTGTCACGGCCACTCTCTTCGATACATCTATGTATGTCTACATTTAGCTTATTATAGCGTGTTGTCCTTGGATATATGTTTGTATTCCTGTCCAATGTGTGTGCAAAGCATGACTGGTGCATACTGAGGAGTGTATGCACTAACATCTGCAACTGTCAGATATGTATGGTCCACTGTTTTCAGACATGGGCTTCATTTATTTGTATGTGAGCATGCTCAGTATGCCCTTCTGTATTGAATGTGTGGATCCATTCCAGATAGCTTATACTCCAGTGCAGACCTTTGTGTTGTACACCTACATGTAGAAAACTGTTTCTGCAGGGTATCCAGAAATCATTTGGCAATATGGGGACAAACTGTGCAAGGGATAGTGTGTACTGTAGGTGACTGTGTCTGTGCTGCTTCTGCTACATGGTACTGGTGTTAGCAGAGATATTCAGGCATGTGTACTGTCATACACTGTGATGTGGGTGCATGTGTGCTATGGACACTACTTGCATCTGACGCACCCAACTCACCCAAACACCACCCCACAGGTGTACCTCTCTGCATCTGACGCACAGATATGCAAGGGGCATTCTAGTTATGCTGGCATGTGCAGGTACATCAGCTGTTTCCCAATACATCAGTCCTACCAACTTTGTGATCTGCAAGTGTTCAGGCAGACGAAACTGGTATATCCTACTACAGGCCGAGATAATGTGATGCATATCTGTATGTACAATTCCAAGGGTGTGTCCATTTCACAGTTACACATATACTGTATGCCTGGGGTACTTTCCCTTGTGTACTGCTTGTAATATCTAGCCCAACAGCCATGCCATGTCCATCTTTCAGATGGTGACACATATTACCACCTACATTTACAATGGCTTACTGCTAGCATGTGTTATACTGGTGGGAATTGTCTTTGGAACTGCAGATGTGAAGACTTGGCCCTGTCATCAGCAATACTGGGCAATAGCCACCAGGTCATACCTCAACATGCACGCATACTGACCACTCTCACACAATATGAAACACATACCAACCTAACAGACACATAACTGCATATTGTGCACATGCTACAATCTATTTTGCTACCTTGGCCACCTCTATGCATCTGTGCTCCACTGGTATTATACCTACACATACATGTTACTACATTTCTACATAGGATTGGGGGGGCACACTTGACTGTTACTACATGTCTACATAGGATATGGGGGGGCACACCTGACTGTTTATACATTGCTACAGAGGATTGGGGGGCACACCTGACTGTTACTACATTTCTACATAGGATTGGGGGGGCACACCTGACTGTTACATGTGTACATCGGATTGGGGGGGCACACCAGACTGGTAGTACATTTCTACATAGGATTGGGGGGCACACCTGACTGTTACTACATGTGTAAGTAAGGTTGGGGGGCACAACTGACTGTTTTTACATTTCTACACAGGATTGGCAGAGGGGGGCACAACTGACTGTTACTATGTTTCTTCACAGGAATGGGGGGGGGTCACAGCTGTTACTACATTTCTACACAGGATTGGGGAGGGGGACACACCTGACTGTTACTACGTTTCTACACAGGATTGGGGGGGTCACACCTGACTATTTCTACACAGGATGGTGGCACACCTGACTGTTACTACATTTCTGCACAGGATTGGGGGGGTGCACCTGTTACTACATTTCTACACAGGATTGGGGGGGCACACCTGACTGTTTCTACAAAGGCTTGGGGGGGGCACCTGACTGTTTCTACATATCTACATACGGTTGTGGGGGCACACCTTACACTTCTACACATTTGCTATGTCTGTACTGGTATGTCAGGTACTCCATTTCATTTTGCATTCTAACCTATCATGCTGACTAGAGGCATATCAGTGTACTACAGGTCTTAGGTTTGACTGACCTAGATATCAGTTTCTGACTTCCTACCCTTCAGAACTAACATCCCACTGCCTGACCAGAAACTGTCTGTCTGTCTGTGTAGGCCTGGGGGAAAGGTTACCCATAGGCATCATTCAGAGGCCTTGGCACAGCCTTTGTGTTTGTCTACACCTGACCTGCTGGCTGAGACTGTTGTTGGGTATGTGAACCTCCCTGACTGGCATGTTTATTTATTTATTTATTTATTTATTTCCAGTTTGATGACCGGGGAAGTCCACTGGGCTAAGATAGCCCATTTTCAGTGGAGGCCCGAGGAGAAAAGCTCCACAATGCAAATACAATAGAATGTATACATAATAGTGATGAGCAGAGATTATCAAAATAACATAGTGTAATAGCTAATAATATCACAGTGACATATTAGTAGCATATAGAACATACAAAGACATTGAAGTCAATAAATGTTAAATTTAGAGTAGTTTCAGTAAAAGTGATAGTTAAAATTTCTAGGTGAAAATCCTTGAAGGTGTAGTTATAAAGAAGGTTTAGTAGTAGAGAATATTATTGAGATAGCAATGAGGAAGCTGCGTAAGGGAGGTGGGTTAGGTTGGAAGGATGCAGGTACATTTCCATTTAGAGACAAGGTATGAATGGAGGAGACTCAAAGTTTTATAGATTCTGCATAGTCCTTAGGGTAGGGGTAAGTGAGTTCAATTTTTGGCTAAGGAAAAAGAGAGGAATAGCTGTCCAGGTGAGCGGTTATGTTTGTGAACAGTGATTAGGTTTTGATTTTCATATCTGAGATGTCTGTTGGGTAGATAGAGGGGAAGCATGTTGGAAAGAGCGGGGCATTTAGTAGGGTTGAAGAGGAGTCTATGGGCTGTGATCAATTGAAGGTAGTCTAGGTAGTTAAGAAGTTCTAGCCACTGTAGTGAGTGGAGGGCTTCACAATGATGGGAGGAGTACTTATAGTTAGTGGCAAATTTGGATATTTTGTTATAGCAGGTTTCTAACTTGGAAGTGAGTGAGGATGACAGGTTTGCTAGCAGGGGAGCACCATACATAAGGGGGGAAGGAGGTAATTTGAGGCAAGAGTCTGTCTAGAGTGGGGTGAAAGGAAGCAGTTGTTTCTGTATAGCATGCCAAGCTTTTGATGGGTTTTCTTTATATTCTGAAGGACATGGAGGTCGAATTTTAGTTGTTCATCTATTATAACTCCTAGTAATTTAGCATGGGTAATGATTTCTATTGGAGTGTTGTTTTGGCTTAGTACTTGGAAAGAAGTTTTGTCTGAAGGGAAGGATTTTGATGGTGGAAATATTAATAATTTGGATTTGTTGGCATTCAGAGAAAGATGGTTTTGGATCATCCAGGCTTCAGTGGTTGAGAAGGCAGCCTGAGTTATTGATAGAAGATCAGGGGGATTAGTAGCCAAGCAAACTAAAGTTGAGTCGTCTGCATACTGAATTACTGTGTGGAGAAAAGAAGAAGTGCCTTTGTTCCATTTCACAGCCTGTGATCTGTGAGACAAGTAAGCTGGAGAACTAGGATAGGGTAATTTTGAGAGAGGTTGAGATTAGAAAGATGGCTCAGAAGGTGGGTGTGGGAAACAGTGTTGAAAGCTTTGGAAAGGTCAAGAAACATAGTGCCTACAACTTTTCCAGTGTCTCGGGCATGATTGATAGTGTCAAGGAAAGAAAGGAGGGCTGTTACGGTACTATGTCCTGGCCAAAAGCCATGTTGGGTTAGAGTAAGGAGCTGGTGTTGGCTTAGGTAGGGCATGAGTTGAAGGTGGATGCATTTTTCCAAGATTTTTGAGATTGGGGAGAGGATAGCTATGGGACGGAAATTAGATATGTTGGTGATTTTGCCTCCTTTGTGGAGAGGATGGATGTAAGCTTTACACCAAAGTTTGGGGACGTAGGATTCCTGAATGGATCTGTTGATTAGAATGCTAATGGGATAAGAAATGCCATCAGCGGCCAGCTTAAGAAATTGAGAGGATAAGTTGTCAGGGGCGTTAGAGTAAGGTGTTATTTTGAAGAGTAGTCTTTTTATGTAGTTGGTTGAGATGGGTTTAAGGTTGAAGATAAGGGGAGAGCTGGGGACACTAGGAGGGGTGGAAGGGGAGGTAGTGGGGGAAGTAGATTGAGAGGGGAGATTCTGACTTGGAAAAGTTTTAGTGAATTCAGATATGGAGTTAATAAAGAAAGAGTTAAATAATGAAGTTAGTTCTTGATCAGATTTGCTGGGGTCTGGGCATGGGGTGTTTCTGGTGCCAGGGCTGAGAAGAGCAGATATTGAGTTCCAGAATTTCTTTGGATTGGTTGTGTGATTGGACTGGAGTCTGATGTAGTAAGATTTTTTATCTCTAATGGTTTGTTTTTTTGCAAGGTTACATAGTTGTGTATATTGTAGAAGGGTTTCAGGGAGTTTGTTCTTTTGGTATCATTTCCAGGATTTGTCCTTTTGGTGCATAAGCTGTTTGGTATTTTTGGATAGCCATGGGGCAGTATTGATTTGTATTCTTTTAGTTCTTATTGGAGCTGGACCATTAAGCGTATTTAGAAAGGTGGAATTAAAATAGTTGACAGCGGAGTCCAGAGGAAGGTTTTTAGAATATTCCATTTCATTTGTTTAAGAGAGTTTATGAATACAGTGGGGTTGAAGTTACTGAGGTTTTGTGTGTGTATGTACTGGTGTTGGTGTGGGGAGGAGGAGGTTGAACGTAGGGCGAAGGCGGGGAGATGGTCACTGATGGAGTCAGGAATGGTACCGGAGTCCATAACTTTATTGGGGTGGGAGACTAGGATTCAATCAAGGGTAGAACCAGAGGATTTAGTTTTACTGGGTCTGGTTACAGTGTGGATTATTTGGGTAAAATTGAAGAGGTTAAATTAGTGAGTGGGTGTGGAGCTGTTAATGTTTTCCCAGTTGATATTTACATCACCTAGAATGTAGGTTTCACTGTTTATATTGGCTGAGGCCCATGAGAGGATTTCTTCAAGGGTTGGGATATTATTTCCTGGTGGGATATATAGGGCAATGATACAGAGATTCTTTTGGTTATTAACTTTTAGTAAGCTTACTACTATTCAGCGTTAGCGAATCGGGGAACAGGGTTAGGGTATGGGATTAAGGTGAGTAAATTTGAGTAGATAAGAGCAACGTCACCACCCTTTTTATTTGTATGATCACATCTGAGGGCTTGGAATCCAGGAGGTAGGATTTCAGAGTCAGTGATGTGGGGTTTGAGCCAGGTCTCAGAGATGGCAACAATGTCAGGTGCGTTGTGAGACAGCCAGGCTTGGAAGTTGGAAGCTTTGTTGCAGAGGCTCTGGGCATTAAGAGTAATGAGGTAGAGAGTTTTGTGGGAGGAGGGTTGGCTGGAGAGTGGGGAATTGTAGCTTGTGGAGGAGTTAGGTCCAGGACTGGGGTGAACATCACTGACTAGGCTGATGAGAGGTGACTGCTGGGGTTTAAGTGGCTCAGTGGATCTGGGTTTTGTTTTATAAGATTGAGGGAGGTATACAAAGTGTTTGATCATTTGGATTTTGGTTGAGGTAGGCATTATTTTCATTTTAAGGAGAAGGAAGAAGTTAGATTGTATTAGGGATGGGGAGATGGAGTGGAAACTTGTAGAAGTGGTGTTGTAGTAAATAGGGTGTGAAGGAGAGTAGGGAAAAGGGGAGAAGTGGAGAGGGGGGCAGAGGATGGTAAGGGATGTGGAGTAATATAAGGGTAAAAGTAGAGTGAGGAGAGTCAGGGTGGTGAGGAGGGTTGGGAAATGTGAGGAATTCATAGTGGTATTTAGGAGTTAGAATGGTGATGGATAATCAGGGGGTTTGGGGAAGCTATTTGAAAAGTGTAGGTGGGTGGGGGGGTGGTAAAGTTAGAGGGAGTTGTAGGTTAAAAGGAGGCGTAAGAGGAGGGGTTTTACAGGACAGGGTGTTGGGAAAAGAGTGGGAGGGGAGGGGTTAGGATAAATGTAGATGCAGTGGGGGAGGGTGGGAAATGGGGGCAGGGTAGGGAACCGGAGTGAGCCCGAAGGGCGAACAAAGCGGGTTGACCCAAGGAATAGAAGGATGTCCAAAACCTAAATAAACCAAAGAGCAGAATGAAGAGGCACACTCAAAGATTAATGTAAAGCGCTTTTCGTTTATGCCACAAACATAAACTTCTTCAGACATTTTAAAAACACAGTTAGTACATTTAAATACAAAGGCATAACCAATCAGAATAGGTTTAGACATAATTCTTGTTTTAAAAAGACAGTGTATTAAAACAATAACACAAAGACGCAACACCACCTTCTTATCTAAATATGTGGTACTATAAACCCTATATGGAGTGTAAAACTAGTGTATTTACAAACATGAAGTGTAGAAATAAAAAACTAAAAAATATATATATTACATAAAAAGATTTTATAAAAAAGTTTTTTAACGTTTTAAACTTCTTAGTTTTAAAATACTACTGATGACACATCCTTCATTTAAACCTGGTAAATTATAGGCATTAAGCCTAATTTGCCAGGCTAACTCTAACTCTTCAAGTTTCAAAGCATCAGGGCCACCTCTAAGATCCCTCTGCACTTGGTCTATAACTATAAACTTAAACCTGTGGTTAGAAAATTGAATTCATGAAGTGTATGTTTCTAGCACGAGGTTATCCAGAATTATTGATTAATGAGATCATTGACGAAGTGTCGTTGAAACGCCAGTCCTTGTTTTATATTCCACTTTTGAATAGTAAAGTGGTCCTACCAAATAATACAGGTGATTTATCTAACTCACCATCTAATTCAACATCCTGTATTATACAAGATCAAGTAGTGAACGAATTACCCACGTCTTTTATAACTACTTACAACTTGGACAGTGCCAGGTGTGTCAAGATTTTGTTGAAAAACTGGGAACTCTTTAAAGGTGACCATCAAGTTTCAAATAGTGTAGGTGATTTCCCTATAGTTATATACAGGAGAGGTAGGAACCTTAAGGACTACTGTGAGTCTAAGAACACCACAATCAAGACTCCTGGCATGTATAAGTGCCAATCCTGTAATTATTGTTCGTATATGTTGGAATCCAACAGGTTTAGTGTTAATGATCTACATTTTACACTGAGATGGAGGAACAATTGTAGTTCTAGTCTAGTTGTCTACCTTGCATTATGCCAATTTTGTCCTGCATTTTATGTAGGCAAAACTGAGAGGAAACTTCGTAACCGAGTATACGAACACTTATATGCAATAAAGAAAGGGAAAATGGAAAATGCACTGGCCAAGCATGTTGCCCAATTTTCTAACCACAGGTTTAAGTTTATAGTTATAGACGAAGTGCAGAGGGATCTTAGAGGTGGCCCTGATGCTTTGAAACTTGAAGAGTTAGAGTTAGCCTGGCAAATTAGGCTTAATGCCTATAATTTACCAGGTTTAAATGAAGGATGTGTCATCAGTAGTATTTTAAAACTAAGAAGTTTAAAACGTTAAAAAACTTTTTTATAAAATCTTTTTATGTAATATATATATTTTTTAGTTTTTTATTTCTACACTTCATGTTTGTAAATACACTAGTTTTACACTCCATATAGGGTTTATAGTACCACATATTTAGATAAGAAGGTGGTGTTGCGTCTTTGTGTTATTGTTTTAATACACTGTCTTTTTAAAACAAGAATTATGTCTAAACCTATTCTGACTGGTTATGCCTTTGTATTTAAATGTACTAACTGTGTTTTTAAAATGTCTGAAGAAGTTTATGTTTGTGGCATAAACGAAAAGCGCTTTACATTAATCTTTGAGTGTGCCTCTTCATTCTGCTCTTTGGTTTATTTAGTTTGTCGTTCTCGTGCTTTTTACAGTCCGATGTCCAAAACCTATCAGTTGTCTACATTGTGTGTAAGCAGCAATTTAACTATGTTTGCCCGAAAGCCTTTAACCAGATCAGGAGAGTTTACAGCTGACTTGCCTCAGTTAGTACAGCCAAGGTAGGAGGGCAGGTCTAGAGGGAGTACAGCCTGATGGTCAAATGGATGTACTGCCCAGAGCACCTGTGCTTGCCATTAAGTTGCAAAAAAAACAGTGACGGTGAACACTCATTAATATAGAACTGCTTTAGAATAGTGCAGTAAAGTGCACATACATTTACTTGGTGGCTGAAAGCAGAAGGGGACCAGCGGGTGACGCTCTGTAACTTTTCTGAGATTCTGCCGAATATGGGAGATGTAGAACTGATTTTTCTTAGTTTGGGACTGCTGTGGAATAGAAGAAAAAAAGAGACAAAGCAATTAGGAGGGTGCAAGAATAGTAGCAAAAGAAGGGAGCGTTACTATAGATGTACGGGAGGCAAAAGGGTAAGGACAGTTTTATTAATACAATATGTACATATTAGTTCAGATACACCAATCAGTGTAGGGGAAATAGGGAACACAAGGTCCAGTGTAAACGCCAAAATGCCTTCCAAACACTCAATTAATGTGCATTGGATTATGGAAACCACTTTAAACTTTAAGCAAACAGTCCGATTACAGGAGATTATCACAGACTACAGAATAGCATACACAAGGTCAAGTGTAGAACAGTTGTAGAATACAGCAAAGCTAAGTGAGGTTAATCAGATACGGGTGTACTATATTAGGATAGAACAGTGCAGTCACACTACAGTTTAAAAAAGCACGAAGTCTCCAATGCGTTCCACAATTACTCACAGTACAGTTGTAAAAAAAAAAACACAAAAATACTTAGTTGAATTAAACAAATACAGTGCACAGTCCTATAACAAAGCAATGCACCCACAGTAAAGACTGCAGCAGTTAAGCACAAAAACAGAAAACGAGTTCCTGGCACTATAAGTAAGCAACGCTATATGTTATGCAGAGTTCTCGGCCCTATAAACAAGCAATGCTGTATGTTATACAGAGCCAAAATATTCAACTGCGACATCACATTGAGAAGGAAGTTCATGCATTAGTATGTTGAATGCAGAGGATAATCATCATTTGCCAGTTTAATTCATGGATAGTTTCAAGATGCAGAGTATAAAACATTCAATTCAGTTAATCTTAAATAAACTGACATGGCAAGCACACAGCATTGGGGCGCATAGGGGAGACTAGCAGTGAGGAAGAGGGAGCTAGTTATGAAAATGGCGCCTTTCCAGGGCCAGGTATACTCATACTCTATGTCCGTGCCTGATTGGTAAGTGGGAGGGGCAGCTAGGTAGCTAGCTGTGTGTGTTATATGGACACAGTTGTGGCCCAGCACATTTCCTGCAGTGGGTTTTGTCACCATGTGTATTAATGGCTACTATGGTGACACCAGTATTTGTTACAGATATCATGCTGCCACTATACGTGTCTACTATCTGCTGGCATCCCATTCAGCCACCCGATTTCCTTGCATGCTCACATCCATACCATAGATACAAATAACACATACTACTCCAACCAGCAATTGGTAAGGAGAGTGACTTACCTTGTGGGTGTGCCAGTATTGAGAATGATGCTGGGGGCTGCCTATGTCGGATGCACATAGTACACACCCTATACATGGTTGAGCACAGGTAATGTCATGTTTGGCATCCCTTTTACTTTATGTGAGAGTCACAGAGTGGTGTCATTCCCTGGGTCCCTACTGTGTCAGTGTATGTGCTATGCGTTGCCTCTTTGCTAAGTCCAGGGCATTCTAGGCATGCCTCCATCTGCCTACTGGGGCAGGCTCAGGTTGTTCCTCCTCCGAGTCACTCTGTGCCTGTGCAGGCCTTGGCATTGGTAGGGGGCTGTGTGGCCCTGCCCCGTGCTGTTCCTGCTGCAGCTGTTTCCGCAGGATCATATTGCGTAGCATGGCACACACGATAATTTGGGTACATGTAGCTGGTGAGTACTGCAAGGCTCCACCGGATGTGTCCAGGCACCGGAACTGTGACTTGTTATCCCAAACACGTGCTCTATTATTATTCTGGTCTGAGCGTGTGCCTCATTATGGCGTTCCTGTTTGGGTGTGTGTTCATTTCTGATGGGTGTCATCAGCCATGGCTCCAGTGCGTAACCAGCATACCCCACTAGGTGACCGTAAGGGATGTCCCCATTGGCAAATTTCTGGTACAACTGCGTCAGATGCCAGATGTGGGAATCGTGATAGCTTCCAGGGCAGCCAGCTCACATATTCGTTATAATGCCCTGGGCATTGCACACTACCTGGCAGTTGATGGAGGGGAAGCCCTTGCGGTTGATGTAGACCCTACCCTGCTCACCGGGTGGTGCTTTGATGCGTATGTGCGTGCAGTCTATAGCACCCACCACCTCAGGGTATTCTGCTATTTGGTGGAAGAGACATATATTCCTGGCCAACACCTCACGGGTGTTGAGGAAATATACGTGCTCACCGGTATGTGCTGACTTGGCATCCAGGAACTGGTAGATTACTCTGGATGCTGAATATAAAATACATTCAGATTAACCAGGATGTCAACTTTTGTGTTATGGATGGTTGCTAACTTTATACACAGATTTCACTCCAAAATGGATTAAAATATTGACAACCTATGTTACACAGACATGCAAATTACTGCATAAACTTAACACGTGTTTTGTCGTATTTATGGAGATCATTTTTATACTGAAATATTTTTATGTCTGAAAACACTTTTTTTTTCAAATAAAGGGTATGGGCTATCCCCCAAGTTATGTTTGTGTGTTCAAGACTTATCCTAGATGAAAATCAGTTCTTTCTCAAGATTGTTAGAATCTTTTTTCTTTTTAATGAATTACTTGTGCAGTGTCATTACAGTGGATATAAAAAGTTTACACACCCCTGTTAAAATGCCACGTTTTTGTGATATAAAAAAATGATACCACACTAAATCATTTCAAAACTTTTACCACCTTTAATGTGACCTATAACCTGTACAATTCAATTGAAAAACAAACAAATCTCTTAGGGTAAAAAATAAAAAAAACGTACAATAAGCTAGTTGCATAAGTATGTACACCCTTAAAATAATACTCTGTTGAAACACCTTTTGATTTAAGTACTATAAAGTCGAATTTTTAAAACTACGAAAACTCAGAATCGTGAAATTCAAAATCTCGCTCACCAGAGATTTTGAATTTTGCGCTTCTACTGCACACACACACAAACTCTCTACACACACACCCCCTACTTAAATATTTTCACTCAGAGGTCGCACTACACACAAACACACACAAAACACCTCCACACAAGCTACATTCTCCTCACACACACACATCACAGCAACAAAACACACTGACACACACCACAGCTCCTACCCAAAACCCTTAACACAGACACACTTACCTGAATCCATAACCACAGCGAAATCTCAGAAGCGCGAAATTCAAAACCACCGGTATTCGAGGTTTTGAATTTCGCGCTTCTGAGCTTTCGCTGTTTTCAGGATTCCACTTTATGGGCTTGGATGTTCCTTTGCATTAGAATATAATGCTGATATAAATAAAGACTATTTTAAGGAATAATTCAAAATGAAACCCTGACTAATGGATGGGAACTTCACCCCTGGTCTGGCTCGCATGTCTCTGATGGACAGAGGCTGTCAGTAAGTAATGTTCTCCAATTAAGATCCCCCCCACAACCCCCTTCTCTACCTCATTACTAACATAACCCACCTCCTAATAGACACCCAAGGTACTTCGGGACAAACTGGGTTGAGGTGCACACCTAGGCTTATAAAGGCCCTAGTGGTCATTAGCCAAGTAACCTATGAATCTTTGTCCAGAGTAAGGAATATTAAGTCTTTCTACAAATCCCCATTAATTTTACTAAGAAAATTCCAAGAATCCTTTAACAAGTGAAATTCGTCATCAAGACTTGGGAATACTGATACATTGAGCTTAAGTTGCATATCATCTCATGGTATTCTATACTTGTTTCCTAGTGCTCACCCTTGGATTTTTTGGGATCTTTTCTAAAACAGTAAATTTAAATGTGGTAAAACAACAACATACCAAAGTATGCTTAAACAATGCATTACTTGTATTGGCCCAACTGATATCATAGAAATGTTCATATATTCTTTTACAAAATGCAGAACTCTTGACAAAGAATGAAATACTAATCCACTCAAAGCACTATTACCATTATGGGCTACGTTTCAAGCTAACCCCATAAGTGGAAATAGGAAGTGTAGTACCTTCAAAAAAATAAAGACATTGTTTACAAAATCCACATTTGGCAGCCCTGATGCCAATTATATTCCTCCTTTCATGAAATCAAATGAATTTTCAAAATTTCTACTCCTTTTGTATACCACTGGTTTAGGACCAATGATGGAAAAGGTAATCATCGCTCTTAAAATATTCCAATTATTCCTTATAATAGTCTTTATTTATATCAGCATTATATTCTAATGCAAAGGAACATCCAAACTATTCTGTACAGGTGTTGCCTAGGGCTGGCATACTCATCCCTCATAATGGTTTAAATTTTGTATGCCTCCCCTGCCAAACTTTGTTAAAAAAGTATCAACAAAATCTCTAAGGTGCCTTCATTCAAAAACATCAATTTTAAAGTGCCTCAAACTCTAATGAAGGTAATATCATCAGATATCATATGGCATAACCTCACAAACTGACCTTTAACAACACTTTTCTTTTGGGACAGTGGGTGACTACTAGAAAAATGTGAGCATGAATCTAAGTATGTCAGTTTTTTATAAACATAGGATGCAAACCCACTGTCATTCTTAAAAACAGATACATCCAAATAATTAACATTAAAAATCTTAATATGTACATTGTAAAAATGAAGTGGAATTATTAATGAAATCCATAAAACCTTTTATATCCTTCTCTTCAGAGGAGGAAATACAAATATTATCCAAACACCTCACATATCAACGCAAACTAGAAATATAACAAGACTGAAAAATACAGTTCTTTTCCCGCTGCCACATAACAAGGCTGATATATATATATATATATATATATATATATATATAGATGCAAGCTGCACCCATAACAACACCTCTAACTTGTTTATAATATTCTCCTTTGAAAAAATATAAAATTGTTGCATAAAACTAATTTCCATCAAATCAGTTAAAAATAAAAATATTAGTAGAGTCTAAAAGCAATCATATTCAATAAAGGCCGCATGAAACAAATGCAACCCTTCTTCATGGGGAATACAAGAGTATGGCATCCAGGTCCAAGTAGTACCACTATACTCGGCCCTTTTCACACCCACCATTAAGTACAATGCTCTCTTTACCATGTACCCAACCAGATATTTGCAACAGATGGAACACCCACAAAGGTTCCTCACCAGGAGAAGCCCAGGCATGAATATCCTATCATACACAGATTACCTTACGGCCCTATCTCTGCATTCAGTATCCTGCATGCTTCTAACAGGTGATCTATGCCTGGCTTAAAAGGCATCCTCAGATCCAGCATTGTAGGAGCTTTTGCACATCCACAAAACAAACAGCACTAGAAACACCAGATCCATGGATATGAACTTCATGTGTGACAAACATGGTGGCGGTACAGATATATAAATGAAAGAATCCCTATACATGTGAAGCAGAGTTCATTCCTAACCCCATTCAAAATTAAACCCTGACTAATGGATGGGAACTTCACCCCTGGTCTGGCTCGCATGTCTCTGATGGACAGAGGCTGTCAGTAAGTAATGTTCTCCAATTAAGATCCCCCCCACAACCCCCTTCTCTACCTCATTACTAACATAACCCACCTCCTAATAGACACCCAAGGTACTTCGGGACAAATTGGGTTGAGGTGCACACCTAGGCTTATAAAGGCCCTAGTGGTCATTAGCCAAGTAACCTATGAATCTTTGTCCAGAGTAAGGAATATTAAGTCTTTCTACAAATCCCCATTAATTTTACTAAGAAAATTCCAAGAATCTTTTAACAAGTGAAGACACACATTATACAAAAGTTTTAATACACTATCAATATAGATGGTCAGGGTATAGGTCTTAGACCCCTGCCTGGGCTGTAACTACAGGTCTAAGTGGGGGAATGGGCAAGTATTTATGGATGTTAGGTTTACCAAAAATTGTCTGCATATCAGGGTCCCTCATATAAAAGAACTTATACAAATCCATATTTATGGTCTCTTGTAATGAGCAATAATTATAAAATACATTTAATTTCCTATAGGTGATATGAATTTCATTCTTAGAGACTGCCAAATATCTGCTCCCATTACTCAGTAACTTTAACATTTCAAAAATATAATGGATGTCATCCATAACGAAAAGCCCCAGTCCTTTATTGGGTTTCATCACCCTTTAATTCAGTTGTTACTCAAATTCTCTAGTAACAACTTTGCCTTTTTACTCTAACCGGGGGTAAATTTACTTTTGAACATAACAGTATAAAACTGATAAATCACCCATATAACCAGTGATATTCAGAATACTACAATTAAAAATAATACAACCCTTATGTCAGGCCAAAGTACCACTTTCACTAGAAATTATAGGTGAGGGGGATTAAATGTTAGTCTAAGTGGACATGCTTCACCCCCTCCCTTTTTCTTCTTCTTTTTGACCCAGTGGTTTCACAGGAAAAACAGTTCTCTTCTCCTCTAAAACTGTAATCTTTCACTCTGTGAATGAAGAGAGTGATTTGGGTAATAGGCCCCCACCACAAGCTGAAGCAGATTTAAATATTACTGACCATTTAGAATCCCCCCCACTGTGCAGATCAGGCAGATTTTTAATCATCACCCACGGATATTTCTCTGTTTGAAAATGGGGTTTTCATTTATTCCCACTAGAAGGGGTAATTTTGTCAGATACTTTAGTTGTACATAGATTAGTTACAAGGAAATTAAATTTAGCTGTTTTAAATCATGGCAAGAAGGGGGGCAGTAAGGTATTTTCCCACTAATATTGTTAAGAGGAACAGCTTTTGTAATCCTCATTAAACTCGATTTTAGCATTTGAAGAAAACAATCATACAGTTTGTTCAACAATTGATTTACCTCCAATTTGAGTAAAGAGGAAAGATTGTTACTACAGAATTTGAGCAACAAATGTGAATTAATAGTGGATTTGTTTTCCAATGTTTCCTATGATGAAGGGCTATGTTTGTTTTGTGAGGCTCTTATTGACTGCAATTTTTTAGATGCTATTAATATTGTAATTTTAACAGATGATCCATTATCATGGTTTAAGACAGAAGTGGTACTATATGAGGCTGAGTCCGACATGTCTTTATCCTAAGCTGGGTAATACAGCCACAACAGCTTTCTTTCAAGATGCTTATACTTGCTCCTCTTATTTATTTGCGGAAAAGCTCTAATTTATGTTACATAATAGAAAACAGTACATTTGCTTATACCATTTAGTACTAATTACAGACATTGGAATACTTCTTAAAACAGACAACCTACAGTGCAGTATACATTGGAAATTAAAAAAATGAAACAAAACAGTTTTAAAAATGTCAGCTGGGCAGCAGAATTGCATATCTTTTTTTTTAAACAAGAAACATCTTTATTAAATTATCATTTATGACACAGACAATCATAAATTTATATAAATGAAAACAAATCACACAAGCATTTTACATCACAAACCATACTAACATAATTCTAGTTACAAACATTATATATCACTTATAATCTACCCAATCATTGTCAGTAAAAATTGCATACCTCATTCAAGTTCTGCCTCCTTTTAAACCTCACACCTCCACTGTATGTATTGTTCCCACAATTACCATTTTTCCTATGTAATTTGCTCCTACCATTTTTTAAAGGTCCAAATTCCATTTGCGTTATCTCTATTACTATACTCACTAGTTCTAGTATAGTTGGTTTACACTTGAATTTCCATTCTCTAGTAATTGTTTTTTGGCAGCCACCATAATTAGACTCCGCAAGGTCTTACTATGTCTAGGCAATCCTGATTCTGTATCATAGCTCAGAAAAATAATTTCTCTAGTTACACCAATTTGCTCACTCAGTATCTCTGACAGAGTAGTTGGTAGGGAATTTTTACAATCTGCCAACTCATTACACTCCCAGAAGCTATGTTCCCAATTACGTCTTTCTTCCCCATCACACCTCCAACATATGCTGTCTACCCAAGGAAAAATTCTCTGGGAGTCTATCTAGGGTCTAAAAATATCTATGTAAACATTTCCAAGCAAAAATCCTAACTTTTTTCGATTTTGTTGAATATTTGGGAGACATGCATATATCCCCCATTGTTTCTTTGTGAACTGCTTATCCAATCTCTCTTCCCACTTCTTTCTAATCTCCTCTGAGCAATTCTTATATTTATCATGCAGTATTTTATATGCTCTACTAATTATTCTTTTTAATGGCAGCTTCTGTTCTAGATTCTAATGAAAACAATAGCAGTGCTTTTCTTTTGTTTAGGACCCTCTATTTCTGTTTGCCTGCACTCTGATATCAATCCTTGATAGAGAAGGCAATCTCTAACCAGGAGTCTAAAATTATTGGTGTCTTCCCTTTCTATTACCTTTCCCGCTCTAGTTATTTGCTCCTGATACCTTGGTGATTTTGCCAGTTTTCTCCAATAAATTCCAGCCCCCTCTTACTTATTGTCTGCATCCCTAATTGCAGCCATCCTTACTGGCAGAATCTCCTTCCTCCATTCCCACGTTGGCTTAGTTCTTAGAACACTTTATGCTACCTTATGAATATAATATTTTGTATGATTGTTATTCTCAAAGATCTGCATCAAAAATCCCAGTTTCTCCTTGTTTCTTAAGCTTCCCTGTCTTTCATCATCATCCCTTTCCAGTTTGAATTATAGATTTCTGCTTGCATTATGTATAGGAGCCTTTCTGTGTAGCTCTATAATACCCCTTCAAAATAAAGTAATCCCAATCCACCTTGTGCTACTGGAAAAATCAGATTATCCCATTTGACTCTTGCAGTTTTCCCCTCCCAGATAAAATCCTTCAGCTCTTTAATTGCTATCCAGAACTTCTCCTCTGGTTGATAAAAATATGCCTGACCTGACAAAAAACATTTTAACTGTTTGTATCTTACTATCCATATAACAGAGCTTCCAATTTCTCAGTTTTTGCATTATATTTTATCTCTTCCCACATATCCTTATCTGCCACACCAGAATCATTTTTCATTCATACTCCTAAATACTTCATTTTATCATGTCCCCATAAATATGGAAATTGCTGAACCAATTTGTGTGCAAGTACATAATTCACCACTACTGAAAATTGTCCACAACACTGTAATGTCCTTTTCTGGTTTTGTCAGGTATAAAATATCATCTGCAATTAGAGACAGCTTTTCCTAACTACCATACCAATTACATCTTAGAATTTCTGAGTCCCTTCCTTTGGCAATGGGCCTAAATATAACGCAAATAAGGGGGAAAGAGGACACCTATGTCTAATTCCTCTCTGCACAAGCAGAAATTATTAGAGAGGACCCCACCCACTTTAATTTTCACCTCCAATTCCTCATACATCTTCCTAATCAACCATATAATTTTATCAGGGAAGGCAAATGCTTCTATTTCTCTGCTCATAAAAGTCCCCAGCTTACTCTGTCAAATGCTTTCTCTGCATCAAGACCCACCAACAGTGGTATTTTCTTACATTCTGCTTGCCTTTGGATCAATGTTCTGTTAATGTTGTCAAATGTTTGCCTCCCCTCCACAAAACCACACTGATCTTTAGCTATCAAATTTGGTATCACCTTTGCCATTGCTTTAGCCATTATAGACATAAACACTTTATAATCATGATTTAGCATTGAAATAGAACTGTATGAAGCTGGATCTGCTGGATCTTTACCTTCTTTAGGTATTACAGTTACCACTGCTTTCTTCCAGGATGTTGGCACTTCTTTTCTTAAAATGCTGTTACACAAAACATTCCAGATCTTTCAGGTTTTCCTTCCTAGCTTCCAAACTTCCACAGGAATGCCATCTATTCCTGGGGACTTTCTTGTAGATTGGTTATATATATATCACTATTTTTCTCTCATGTCCTCCAATCCTAACAGTTGGTAATTGAGCCTCATTACCTCTAACCTTGGCATATTTAATTCTTCCATAAACATTTCCATTTGTACCTTTTCTTGATTTCCATATGTTTCTGCTTTATACAGACTTTCATAGAATTTCCAAAATATTTCTAATACCGCTACAAGATCTTGTTACCATCCTTTCCCTTCCCTGGGTCGTTGTGCTAAAAGATTTTGTGCTCTAGAGTTACTATCAGAAAAAAACAGTTGCTTAATAGCAATCTTTTTAAACTCATGTACATCATCAAGGTAATCCCTTATTTTCCATTTAACATTCTGCAGTTGCTCCTCCTCTTGTTCTGTGAGATTCCCCCTAATCTCCAATACTTTGTCAGTCCCTCTAAATAATTCTTATTTCTTAACCATATCTCCCTTATTTCCACACTGTTTTTAAACTACAATTTTATCCCACACCCTAGCTATATTTTCAAAAGAAATTTCTATAGTCTCAAATAGATCCTGAATAATTTTCCACTACCCAGTCCTTTAATTTCCCTCTTTTCAACAGACAGGTGGGAAAGCCCCAGTGTCTCATTTATTTCATTACCCTATGTTTTTATTTTATTATTGGTGCATGATTTGAAACATTTATTGGGTACGTATCATGACCTTCAATTAAATGTACATGATCCTGTGAAATATAAAATCTGTCTAGCCTAGCCCAGTTTTTGTATCGTGGGAAATAAGTAAATTCACTCCAAACTCCTAGTACTGAATTCAGATCTTCCATGCCAAACATTTTCATGCATTACTTTATAAGTCTACCCATTTTTGTTATACTTCCCTTTCTGGGTCCCCCAGACACAACTTCACTGCTGCCAATTAAATTACAGTCCCCACCTATAAGTAATAATCCTTGCTGAAAGCTGATTATTTTTCCCAGAATGTTCTTAATCTCCATTACAGCAGTTTTAGGTGGAATATAAATACATGGCTCCCTTGCCAGTAGCCCTTTAGTACTACAAATCTACCATTATCTTTTTTATCCTCTTCTATCACTATTGGGAGCTCCTCTTGCAATTAATATAATTACTCCTCTTTTTCTCTGACCTAGGCATTCCGCTGAATAACCATCCTGAAAACCTTAATCAAATTCACTTGTTCAATTCTTTCCAAGTGTGTCACCTGTAGCATAGCTATTTGTACTTTATAATTGTAATATAGTTCACGACTCTTTTGTATTTATCTGTGAGACCACTGACATTTAAAGACATTACAGAAAGCATCATTATATAAAAAATTTATGACTCCTACCTTTTATAACAGCTTTTTTGTTAAATGTCTATTCCAGCTTTTATGGTGCATGCATACACGGTTTGCAAGGTTGAACTTTTATACAGTTGTTTTTTTTTTTGGTCATATCCATTCAAGCCTATGCCACATCTTATGAAACTTTTTGTTTTATTGAAAGTCCTCAAAAAAAAAAAACCTACCCAATACCCCAATAAAACCTATTAACTTAAATACTAACACACAAAACTATATACATCTTCAAATGTTGAAATTTTATCCTCCTAACAGAACAAATGTCCCAAAGTGGCAGCCACACTCACAGACCTGAGTTAACCTAAGAGAAAGGTTATACATGCTAAGATGCACGGTGCAGCCTATGCTTCTACTAAGCTAAGGACTTTAATCCAGTCATCCCCCCATGCAAGAATGAGAATAAAACACATTTTTTGTCATGCTCTTTTCACCAGACTTTTTTTTTACATTGCATTGTTTACATTTCTTAAAAATGAACAAGGAGAAGGGAGAAAGAAAAAACAGTACCCCCATTACACTTAAACAACTGAAAACAACTTACTTTATAACATGCAAAGAAAATCATACATGATAAAATAGTACTATTAAAAACTGTTTGACTTGCAATTAACTTTCTCCCTCCTCTTCCCCACCACTATTTTTCTGAACATTAATGACATGAAGTACGGCATATACTTTAGAGTCCCACCACAAGTGCAAAAAAGTCCAATATTTCCAGATTTTCTTATTCTGTCATATTTCACAAATATAATTATTGCTTTGTAATAGCAAATTTGTCAATTTCCAAGTTACTGTTCTTCTCCACCTTCCAAATCCTGTTTCTGCTTTACTTACAACATACTCTTGATTTTTCTATTCAACTCCCATGCTCCCTTCCTTCTTTCTAGCATTTTCCACTGAAACATTGGAAAGGTTTCACTGGCACAGTCTCTGTGGTCTTTATTACGAGAAAAACAAGAAGGCTCTCCTCTTGTTTCACAGTACACTTTTTGTTGGACAAACTTATGCATTTCCTCCTTGACATGTACTTCATCAGAAAATTATTGTGTCCCTCCAGGGAAGAATATTTTGAAGATAGCTGGGTACACCAGTTTGAATCTCATGCCTACCTCTCGACATTCCCTGAATAGTGGAATAATTGTACTCCTCTTCTGCTTGGTGTACAATGAATTATTCTCCACAAACACTCTCCTGTCTTATACCTTTAGTACTTTGTCCTTCTGCTACAGTTTGTCATGATCCACTCCTGCTGTAGGATTATGTCATTACCATTAAAGGTCTAGGTTGCTTTCTCATAGCCAGGTTTGGAGCATATGCACAATGTGCCCTTTTATTTGACAACTCCTGCTGTGGAATAGCAGCCCAGTTGCTTATTTGTGCTTTTATAAAATTAACACAGTCTATTTCTTCTAGCTTCTCTGGTACTGCTGAAAATTTCAGGTTTTCACTACAGGCACTTTCCTCCATTATTTTTTGAAACATCACTTCTTGAACAGACTCGTATTCACCTAGCCATTTCCTCATATTGACCTCTGATTTTTGCAGTTTTATCACCTCATCTGAATATCTGTGTAAAGCTTCTTCCATTTTTTCTAGCCTTTTGCTTGATTTGATTTGATATACTCCATTAGTGTGTCATTTATTTTAACCAAGTCTATGTGCAGTTGTCTTGCACTTTCCCCTAGGTTACTGGAAGTCATGTCTGGAGCTTGCAATGCTTTTTGCTGAACATCTGCAGTACTTTTTCCAGTCAGTGTTTTTTCTTCACCTTTTGCAGCTGATTTTCCTTCAGGTCCTCTATTTCTTTTTTCCTGGCATCCAGGCACTGCACTTATAAGTCAGTTACTAAAATTTACCCAGAAACACAAAAGTCCACTGGCCTTCTCTGCGAAGTTTCTGTTTTCACACTGGGAGAGCTAAAATTAAGCTTTTACTCAATGTACGGCCATCTTGGAAGTCAGCAGAATTAATTATCTTGAAAAAATTTCACTTTGTAATGATGGCATTAATAATCAAACAAGAAAGATGAAAATATGCATACTCATAGTAATAAACTGTGTGTGCTTAAATGCAAGAACAGCAACAGCAATATTTAAAGCACAATACATCTGAAGCTTTTAATGTGAAAGGTCAACCACTGGCACAGTTGCAGAGACAGAGTCTTCCAAATTTACTTTTCAACAGATGGACTCTATCCATTTATGGATCATTCTTGAATTGCTAGGATCTGCTAATTTGTCTTACTATGTTTAGGAGGGAGTTCCATAGTTTATTAACATATGGAGAGTAAAAAGCACCTCCACAGGCATTGTGTGATTTACCCGTACAGACTAAATGCTTGTCTTTAAAGTGCAGTGGTTTAGGGGAGGAGTATCAAGTAGGGGAGTTAAAGCATCTTTCTGCATGATATGGGATTGTGTGTTCCATTTTAACTGACTAAATTTTAATGGACTGTCAAATTCCATCTGGTGGAGCTTTTGAAGAGACATGCAATGGTGAATACTGTTGGCCAGATCTTCACCAAACTTAGCAACACTGACACTGTTCTAACTTACTTAGCAGGGCAGACTTAAGGTTGCTTAATGCTGCAAATACATAAATGTGGTTTGTGAGAAGGAATGCAGAAGCAGTGGTTAGATGGGTGTGTTGGTTTAGGAATGGTCCAGCGTGATAAAGAAGACCCAGCTTTTGATGAATTTTATTAATGATGTTATGGAGAGGAGTATAAACATTTAGATTTTCATCAACAGTAACTCAAAGGAGCTTAGTGGCGGTAACTAATTCAATCTGGATATTTTGTGAGGAATTCTTAACCAAGGTTTCTCTGAGATGAGCCAGTGACTTGGGGATGCATAAGAGGATTTTTTTTTGCATTTAAGATTATTTGGGAGAAGGAGATATAGTTTTCAATGGATGTGTATGATTCTTGAGTTAAATTTGGAGTTCTGCAGATGAGAAAGTAGAACAAATGTTTGTTGAGTCATGCATACCGGACAATTTCTGACCAGCTAACAGCCAAGTGCAGGTTACTGATAAATACACAAAAGTGGGCCAAGTATGAAACCATGAGGAACACTGGTAGTTAAAAGGTACCTATTCAGAAAATGCATCATGCCATTTCATAAACTGAGTTCTTCTGGTCAAGTACAGCTGAACTATATGGAAGCATTTCTACATACACTAATGTTTAGAGTTTTGATAAGTTTTCAGTAACACAGCATATGAAATGCCTTCCATAAATCTAAAGTTTAACTCAAGTCCTTTACTTCTTTTTTTGGTTAAGGGTGTTTCAAAATTAGAGTAGGGCTGTCTCTGAATTGCAGGTGGAGCAAAGGCCCTGCTGAGTTGGGATTAGAAGTTCGTTTTCCATTATGTACTTCATGAGTTGGGAAAGGACACATTTTTAAAGCACTTTAGATTGAGATGAGAGTATAACAGGCCTATAATTAGACACAGCAGCTGATCTGCCACTTTTGTGCAGATGTAAAAAGAATCGTAACATAAAAATCGGACATATGATTCTGTGATGAATTTGCTCATTAAAATGGAAGCTGGAAATGCTACAGACTTAGCTGTTATCCTCATTATCCTCAAATATTCTGCCAGAAGGTTATCAACCACTAGAGTTGTGGTGTTTCATTTCAGCAATTTTGTTATAGTGCCAATTGATACTGATTGAAGGGAGAAGGCAGTGGAACTGGTTATGAAGATATGCTCTGTAGAAGTAGTACTGAGAGGCTGAACTCTAAAAGGGAGATAACCAAACTGATATGCAGTTACAGAACTTAGGGGCAACAAAATAATCTTTTTCATGGGGCACATGGTTTTGTACCCTTACCAGGTTTCAAATTTTTATTTATGTTTGCCAAAGAGGACTTAGCATTGCCAGAGTGGGTTTTCTGTAGCATACGATTGTAACTCTTTTTGTCTGCATTACCAAGAGATATGAAAAAGTTACAAATTTTTGTGTATGTTTGGTAGTTTGTTTTTTATCTTTTTGATGTAGGATTTTCTTTGTTGAGTGACTATGTCAGGGTGTTGGGCTGGTTTCACTCTTTTCCATTTAGCTGGAGCTTGAAAATTTAGGAAAGAGAAGATTTGATTGAATATAGAGACAACCTTGTCAAACAGGAGGTATTTTAGGGGGTTCCAGTCACACTGCAACAAAGTAAGGTTAATGGTTTTCATACTAAAATTACTTAAATTTTAGTAGTGGTGATTTTATGAGTTTTAGATCACTAATGAAAGGCATATATGGAGTGAGACAGTGTCCCAGAATGAGTTATTCTATGATTGATGATACTAGTATCCAGTCAAACATGGAATTTCTACTTGTAGCTTTATTCTGTCAGATAGGAGAGGAGTTTTGTGAACTGAAATAGATTTAATGGGTGAAGAGATGATACCTGCCTGATTGGCATATACTTGTGGACTAGAATGCTGAGTATAATGGCTACCTATAGGACACAAGCATAGGCCCAGAAAAGGATGTCTTCAACAGTAGATAAACTGTTATTAGTAGGTATTGAAGTGCAAATTAGGCAAATAGATTTCTTTTGGTTAACCTTAATGAGGTGGGAAAAAAAGTTATGTACTTACTGTAATGTTCCATCTGTGTTGTCCATTTTCATTCTTCCTCAACTGTTGGGTTTGGATCCAACTCTCTGTGGACAACACAGATGGAACATTATGGTGAGTACATAACTTTTTATCTATTGTTGTTATTTTTGTTCATTCCTCAACTGTTGGAACAGAGTCCCCAGCTACCTATATCCTGGGAAGACTCCAAGGAAGGATATTCCTGAGCACTGCCAAGTCAAAGGCTGCTCTTTTCCTAGAGACCAGATCCAATTTGTAATGGGCAATAAAGGTATGAAGAATAGCCCAAGTTGCGGCTGCACAAATATCATCCAATTAATGTCTACATAAAAAGGCTGAAGAAGTTGCCACAGACCTAGTAGAATGAGCTTTTGGTGGTTTTGGTAAAAATAGAATCACAGTCATTTACCTAAAGTCAATTTAGAAACTGATTTGCCTAATTTTGATTCTAAATAAGAAACAAATAACTGTTCAGACTTCCTCAAATTTATGGCACTGTGTAGATAAAACCTTAATTGTGTGAGAACATCCAAAAGGTGGAACATATACTCTCCTTTATTACAGACATTTTGAAAGAAAACTGGAAGGATGATAACCTGATTAATGTTGGATTCTAACACCACCTTAGGAAGAAAAGAGGGGTTGGTTTGTAAGGATACCCTAACCTTATGAAAAATCAGATAAGGAGGGTTGGAAGACAAGGCCTGTAGCTCTGAAACTCTTCTAGCAAAGATAATGCCCACTAAAAATACAGTTTTCCAGGTCAAAAAATTTAGTTCACACTTAGTCGACGGTTCAAATGGAGACTGTGTAATGATTGCAAAATAACAGCCAAATCCCATGGAGGAGTGGGGTCTTTTAATGGGGGTCTAAGAAGAAAAGTTCCTCTTAGAAAGGCTTTACAAAGTTTGGAAATGCTAAAGATGAATAATTTACTCCTATATGAAAACTGAAAATGGCAGCTAATTGTACTTTAACAGTAGAAGAGCTAGCATCTTAAATGAAAACTGCAGCTAATACTTAAAGAACTTTAGGAACCGGTGTTAAAAAAAGATCAATGTTTTTCTGCTGTGCCCAAAAAAACAAATCTTTTCCATTTACTTCTGTAACGTTTTCTAGTGGACGCTTTGTAGGAGAATAAAATAACATGGCAGAGAGGGGAGGAGAGCCTGAGCTGTCTAGCAATCAACAGAAGTGGAAAAACCATGCTGTCAACTTCAGGCTTGGAAAGTCCAGATGAGTCATGTCTACCAGGTGACACAGAAGGTATGGAATTGGATCCAGAATCCATGGTGAGTGAAGTAGATGAGGCCAAAGAAAGGGAAACTATATGTGATGAGGCCAATAAGAGGCAATGAGGATAACTGTGCTCATCAATCAAGATGCTTTCCTGAAGAAATTTGTGGATTACAGGTAATGGGGGATAGGCATAAAGTAGACCCGGAGGCCAATCATGAAGCAATGCGTCCCTTGGTGACTTCCCCAGGATCAGTGCAAAGAACCCACTGCACTTGTTGAGGGGAGATGCAAAGAGATCACAGCATGGTTGTACCCATCGGCAGAAAATCGTTTCAGCAACCGTCATAATGGGGGACCACTTGTGAGGCATTAGAATGGACTTACTTAACTTGTCTGCAGTCATGTTGGATTTCCCTGGAATGTGTGTTGCTATTAGAAACACACATTCCAGATTGGATGACATCACCCACTGCCACACTTTCATAGCTTTTCGACACTGGAGTAAGATTTGACTCCCCCTTATTTTTTGATGTACCAGACCACTGACATTCTCCATCGGAATCACAAAAGTCCTGGAGGGGAGTGCATCTTGGAAGCCCTGAAACACTAGGGGGACATCTCTCATTTCCAGAACACTGACATGAGTATTGGCCTCTTCGGGGGACCATGTGCCTTGGACCGTCTTTCCCAGGAAAATGCCCCCCCAATCTGGGAAGCGTCCATGGTTACTATGGCCTTGGGCTGAGGTAGAACACAGGGACAACCTTCTATTACTTGATCAGAATAAATCCACCACAGAAGGTAATTCTTGCAAGCGCATGTATCTTGATCTGGCTAGATAAAGGTTGGTGAAGAATGGACCAATGAGTCACTAGGGTCCACTGAAGGATTCTCATGTGGTACCTTGCTAATAGTACCAAAATGATTGCAGCAGACATTGACCCCAATGCTTGAAGGATCAGTCGAGCTGAAAGAGAAGAACTTTGAATGATCTTTTTGACCTAGAATCAAATGGTTTGAATCCTTGCAAGGGAGAGAGGCCGTCAAAGATACCTTATTGAACAAGACTCTGATGAACTCCAAGATTTGAGTTGGTTCAAGCTGAGATTTCTTGTGACTGATGGTAATTCCCAGGTGAGAGCATAACTGGAGTACATAGTTGCAAGCCTTGATCAGATGATGCCTGGTCAGAGCAGTTATGAGCCAGTCATCCAAATATGGAAACACCCGGAATCCCTGTAGTCTCAAGTGAGTTACTACTACTGCCATGCATTTAGTAAACACCCTGGGGGCTGTGGTAAGACCAAAGGGCACAGCTCTGAATTGGTAATGTCTAGCTCTCAGCCAGAAGCAAAGATATCAAAATAAACAGATCATCCAGGAGATAAAGTATGCATCCTGGAGGTGTATTGAGCACATCCAGTCGTCTTTGTGCAGAAAAGGCAGAATGGACTGAACCATGACCATCTGGAACTTGGTATACTGAGCTGACTTGTTCAGATTGCTGAGATTAAAAACTGGCTTCCAGTACCCTGTTTTCTTTGGCACTAAAAAGAATCTTGAGCAAGTTCCAGACTCCCTATGGTCTGAGGGGGGACTTCTTGGATGACTCTTTCTAGCAGCCTGTTTATTTCTAGTGCTGCTGCTTCCATCTGACTGGGTGGAACATCTGGGATTTTGTTTACTACAATAGGGGTTGGTGGGAGAAAGGGTATTATATAACCTCTGAAAATAATCCTTTGCACCCATGAATCTTTTGTAATCACTAGCCAGGCTCTCTGGTGCAGGGATAAATGACCCATGATTGCCTCCAGAGATGGTCAGTTGGGGCTCCTCTCAGGAGTGCTGGTAGAATCTGTCAGAGAAGGTCTCTCTAGATCCCTGGTTCTGAATAGTGTCTTCCTTTACGAATTCCCCTCTATGCCCCTGGAAGAACCATCTCCACGTGGATCTTGTAAAGGGAACCTGGGACTGTCTGAACCACATTTTTCGTCCACCTCATTGGTTCCTAGAAAAAGGTCCTTTGAGGGGCTGAAAAACATATGCTCACAGCAGACAGGGTTTTACCTTCCTGCTCACACCTGGAGTCTGTGTCTTTTCTTTCGGGGCCAAATAAAGCACTTCCATAAAAGAGAGTATTGTCGAAGGAAGACATGAAGGGCTCCAAAGATTACACAAGCGCATTCAGGCATGCCTCCTGATGGAAATGCCTGAGCCCATTGCCTGTGAGGTACATTCAGTTGTGTGGGAGATGACACTCCTGGATGAGTTTATGAGGAATTGAAGGTCAGCCAAATGCAAGTCAAAAGTGTTCTCTGCCTCAGAAGAAATAGTCCCAGTGGCAGATTTAAGTTCCTTAACCAAATCCCTCTAGAGTCTTGTGAAGTGTGACAAATAATTCAATGACTAAAGGGCAAAGGTCACTGAAGCATAGACATGCTTCCCGATTCTGTCTAGCACCCCAGACTCCCTGTTGGGGGGGGTGAACAAAGGAACTCTGTTCTGCTAGTTCCTTTTTTGTGGCTGCAACTATGACCATGGCATCAACTGGTATGCCCTTGCTCCAGAACTCTTTGACCTTCAGTGGTGCCAGGATCCCATCTGGTCTCTTGGGGATTGGCTCAATGTTGTCAGGTTCCTTCCATGCCCATCAAGAAACCAAATCAATGAGCTCGTTGGCAGGTGGAGTCACCCAGGAAGTAGATAAGCCAGCACCAAAAGCCTCGAGCAATACTGATTACTCCTGGGAAGGGTTGTTGATAGACCCACCACCACTTTGCTTTAGGAGTTCCACAATGTCTCCAAAGGAGATGTCATCAAGTGGTGATCCTGGGGTCCTTTTCCCCTCATCAAAACGGGTATCCTCTGTGATAGACTCTTGTGGAGTCTAAGTGCTTCTTCTTGTGCTTTTTCTTCCTGGGAATATCTTCAGTGTGATGTTCTGGATAAGTATCAGAGAAAATTAATATAACCTGCTGGGATCATGGTGACTTGTCTGGGCTGGTTGACCCTGTGACACAGGAAGTTAAGGCTGTAGATGCAGAGGTGAATGGGGCTGGGAAGTCACAGCTGAGGAGTGGGGAGACATCCAAACTCTAGGAATAGAAAAGATCTCAGCACCACCGCAAAAGCAGAATGCATCAAAGGAGAAAGAAACAGACACCTCCAAGAAGACATGCTTCTGGACCGTCGGCACCCTTTGTCCCAAAGGCCGACTATCTAAGGAAGGAGTTGGAGCCAAGCTAACATCAAAGATCTGAGGGGAGATGGCTCCGAAAATTTAAGAGTCAACTCCAACACCCCAGAGCCAAAGTTATTGCTCTGAGAGTCTACTGGCTCAAAAGTGCTCTGTGCTGGTCCACTCAGAGACACCAATGGAGCTGAAGATACTATGACCTTCAGATCCAACACAGATGATGCTGGAATCTCTGGATTTGACTGCAAAGGGTCAGATCAGTGAAGGAGCCAGTATTGCTAGGGTAGTACTAACAAAGGTTTCCAGCCCCCGTGTGGTTGGAGAAGGAAGAACCCTCATTTGAATTTGCATTGAGAGGAACTTAATGATCCTGTACATATCTGCTTCAGTCAGACTTCTGGAGGGATCCTGTCCATATCGGCTTCAGTCACTTCTGGAGGAACAAGTGGAAGATGCTGTCAATGGTGGTCTTGAATGGTGATTTCTAGGAGACCTATCCAAGAAAGGAGAAGGGAGGGGAGAGGAAACTGAATGCAGGACCAAAGATAGTGATTGGATCCAAGGTGAGTTTTCAGGCTTAGACTTCGGATCCAAAGTTTTAGAAACTTTGCAAGAAGGTTCATAACCTGGAGTCGAAGGAGAGGTCGGATCTAGGGAACACTTTTTTGCAATTTTTTTTTTCTTTTTTTATCTAATTTCTTGGGGATTTGAGCCCCAGATGATGCTGATGACAACTCGGGCACCAAACCTCTTAATATCAGTTTATTTTTCTGATCTATTAAAACTCTAGGATTAAAAGCTTTACAAATTTCACAACTTGAGACTAGATGTGCAGGGCCTAAACAAACACATTTAAAGTGCGCATCAGACAGATGAATTTTATGGTCACAGGCAGTACATTTTTTAAAACCTGAAGGCTTCTGAGACATTAAGAATTACAATATTAAAATAACAAGAAAAACAGAGAAAGCTTTTTTTTAAGGGAAAGGGGAAAGAAGGTTACCAATGAAGGCAAGTATGAAGACGTACTAAAAGGTACTAGAAAGGGAAATACCAATGATGGTATTAAGAATTACACTAGTAATTGGTAAGTAAAAAGGGAGGAAAGTGCTATAAAGAATTAGGTTTATAAAGAAGTAGAAGAGCTAAGAAGAAAAACTTAGAAAAAAATTTTCACTCACAAAAAGCTATTCGCTAAACCAGAGGGTTTGCAGTGACCATGTCCGTACACTAATGCGGGTCTATATTATGTGATCGAAGAGTCTCTTCTTCGAACACATAATAAAATGATTGTTCCATCCTACTAACTTGCCCTGCTCTTTCCAATATTCTTCAACCTTATACCCCCCTTAGATCTTCTCACCAAAACCTGATCACTGTACAAATACCCAAGCGCCCAGCAGGTCAGCTTCTCTTATCCTTTACCCTAGCTAAAAAATGGAATGCCCTGCCCTCCACACTAAGGACATGTACCAACCTTAGTAACTTCAAAACCCAACTTCATTCCTACCTCTGTCTAAATAGGCATTGCAACTGCACTCTTCAGCCCATACCTCTCAAGCTATCTTCTCCCTTCTCTCCAGGCAAACCTCTTCTCCTTCCTAACCTCTTTTAAATATACTTAGCATAGGCAACTAAATAGTAGAATTTTGATTTTTATGATATAAGCCTGTTTTCCTCCTGAACAAATTAGAAATTGCTAGTGTTTATTCTCTTTGTTTGCTACCTGCTATATGTTATACAAACTGTCTTTGAATTTTCATGTAATTAAACTCTTGTTTTTCCTGTTGGAGCTTTTCTCCCCGGGCCTCTACTGAAAACGGGCCCCAAAGCCCTGTGGACCTCCCCGGTAATCAAACTGAAATAAATAAATAAAAATAAATAAATAATAATCAACACATATACAGTGAACGTTGTGAACTGCCAACGGCCACATCCTCAAATTTTTTTCTCAGGAAAAAATTCAGTTGGCTGTTATCGGGAATTGCCCTTTTCTTCAATGTAGAGCAATCTCGGAGTTGTTACATTAAGTTGGGGGGGGTGGGGGTTATTGTTTTAAAGTTTGTTTTTTTATTTTAAGGCCACGTAAATTTTTTCCAGAGGAAAAAATTTGAGGATGTGGCCATTCACAGTTTACAGTGTTCACTGTATACTTGTCTATTATGTGTTCGAAGAAGAGATTCTTCAATCACATAACACAGACCCCACTAATGCTTCAAATGATATCTGAGTTAAGTGACTATGGCAGTATGGGTAAGGGAGGAGCCTGACAGTGTCAGTGCTCCACAAGCTGGAAAATGCAGCCAAGTTGATCCGAGGGTCGGATCTAAACCCAACAGTTGCGGAATGAATGAAAGTGACAACATCAGATCTATTAGTTCAGCTTTATAAAAACTGGGAATTTCAGGTGGAAAAGGTATTGTATGTAGTTTGTTGAATATAAAACAGCTACACTTCTCCTGGAGTATGTCAACTCTGATGCCATTATAACCCTAAGGCACATCCTCATCTTTTACAATTGGTTTGAGACAAGTTTCTATAATCATAACTATGACTGGGGAGCATAGTGCAACACAGGCATGCAACTGAGTCGGTTTATTGCACAGGAGTTGGATATTTATGTGGAAAATCTTTAAAATGAGATTATTACTGTTGTCTGTTGTACAGGCTGAGTTCAAGCAAGTAGGACTTGCTGGTCCTGGACTTGGGTGAATGTCTCCAGTAATTAGTAGACAGATAACAGAAACAATAAATTTGAAGCTTTTTTTGTGAATAAGATGGTGTTGGTGTTGTCTAAAGGATGAGATGTTCTATGTGCAGAAAAAGAGCTTAAGTAAGTAATACGAATTATACAGGTTAAATAGGCTAGGACATTTGGCAGAGCAGTGATCTGACAAATATGGAGCTGGTGTTGGCTTTTAGTAGTGTGAAGAGTTTTTCTTCTACAGGAGAAATATTAACTGAAGCATACAATATATGCGCTGACAGAATGAGCTGCAGGGAGTACCATAACATGACTGGAGAATTAGGTTGCATGTTTGCGAGTAGTGGTTATGGAGGATCTGTAGTCAGAAGTGTACGAAACGTTTTGTAAGTGCTATGACAAGGAAAAGTGAGAAAAGGACTGCTGCAGTGCTTCTATTAGAGGAATAAGAAAGTATATTTAAAGAGAATGATTGTGAGTATTTCAGTGAAAGTCTACAGCGTATGTGGCAGATCAGTAGTAGATTACTGAGATAAATATGTGTTTACACTATAAGGTGTAAATGTTGAATGTGTAAAAATATTAGCAGTGAATTTCCCCCAAATACAGTTTGGGAAGTGAGGAGTATAATGAAGAGATATGGGGCGGAGAGGTGATGTTACAGATAACTGGTGTGCAGGTATTGGGATAATTAAATAAGGGGGTAGGTAGCTCATGTACTGTATTGGCCTGTCTTTGTTGTGCAGGAATCTTCCTTGGTCTGTACCCACTGAGTTGAACTAAGAGACAGAGTGTAGCAAGAAGGGGAAGGGAAGATGTTGATTGTCTAGTTCAAGAGACACTAAAGGAAGCACTATCCAAGAATTTCCCTATGCAGTGCAATAACCTACATCCCTCTTAGCTGATTCCCAACATGAGAAAAAGTGATAGAAAATGTTCTGCTTCCTTTAAACAGTGCTGCAGTACTCGTGTACACAAAGCATTTGGGAATTACAATGCTTTTAAACTATTGTTAAACAAAACCTTCTAGATCTTTATCACTTTCTTCCCTCCCAACTTCCAAACTTTCACAGGAATACTGCCTGTCTGTTCTTGTAGACGTCCCTGTTAACTGAAAATACATAAGCATTTTTATCTCACCATTTTTTATCTTGGCTATTAATTGTTGCAAAACATATGAAAATGAGGCTGCACTATTTGCTTCTTCCCCAAGTAACAAGTTCACAAGGGAGATTCTGCTCTTGTTATTATCCCATATATTCTTAACATTCTGAAACTTGCTAGGGAGAGGGGGTGGAGGATCAATTTGAGTAACTACACTTACAAGACTTGCAGTTTTCACCAATTAAAATTTGTTACCGGCAAGTTTAGTGCTCTGAGCCACAACTACCATCAATGGTTCCACGCAGTCAGTGACAGATGGCAACAGGTTGTGGTTCAAAGTTTTTAACACACCATTACACGTCTGGGAGTAAAGCCTATAAAGGTTCATAGGTGTGTACTAGGATAATGACTACTGGGGCCTTTTTAAGCCTAGCTATGCATCCCGAATCTCTGACAAGTTCCAGTATCTTGGTATTGTAAGCAGGGCTTGGGAGATGAACCATTTACAGGTTGCATGTGTCCATTAGAGTCACAGGTGCCAAACCAGGGGTGAATTTTTGGTAACTCATCCAGTTGTCAAAGTTACATGAGAAGTGGGTTAGGGAGCAACTTTGCTTTACAAGGACGGGGAATCTGTTCCAGAGAAGGGGTAGTATTTGGATACCTACCTCTCTCTCTAGTAGGTCCTATTTACATCACAAGTAAGATTTAAGTGTTTAGAATGGGTAATTCTGGTGCTGTTTGTTTTGTACATACCAAAAAGGAACTCAAAAGATATGTCTGATGAGTGCTGAATACAGTGGAACGATGACCTTCTTGAACCTAGATGCCATGCCTTTGTTTATAAGCTGGACACCATAGAATGATTTCCTCAGTACCGTAGACACAAGACGGTTAAAGGGTACATTACTGTGTGTGTGTGGTGTGTGTTCCCAAGCCCCTGACTAATGGGTTGACTCTTAGGGGTGTGCCATCAATATGGTAGTTACCGGGGTTGGCCAACTATCCAAAGGACACTGTTAAGCTAAATGCCAAGAAATGCATTAGTCCACGACTTTGACACCAGCTAATTTAATACATCACCCCTTCTTGGAGAACATTAGTGTCAGTGGGGGAGTCTATGACTGCTCCTAATTTGCAATAATTTGTAAATCTGGTCAGCCAGGTGCCTCTGATGTTGTCCTTGACTTCAGAAAAGTAGATGCCAAAAAAGAAATGTGCCAAGACCGATCCCTGAAGAATCCACTTGTGACTGGTTTCTTTGTAGAGGTGGAATCCCAAACTCTAACTTAGAGTCCTGTCTCTGAACCAGCTTTCTGGGTGACATAAGGGTTTATTATGCCCAAGTGGGGTATTGTGTCAAATGCCTAAGCCAGGTCAAGGTCATGTATTCTTACAGATGCATGAATGGAGTCCACACAGAAGTTATACACCCCCTGAAGAGATGCATATTCTTAATATGGAATCTTTAGTTTCTCAGGTGGAATGGAAGTGTTTTTTACTGCAACTAGTTTAAACCTGAATAAGGTTTATAAGATACCAGCCAGTGCCTCTAATTCTGCGCGTTACCAGAGGAACAAATATTTGGGCCCTAACAGTCTGTTTCAAATGAGGTATCCCAAGTGAATCATGAGCAAATAAACAATCTCAGAGAAATCAAAAACAGTCCCTCCAGTGCACCTAAAAAAAAAAGGATGTTGCACTCTTGCAGGGACTGGAGCAAGACTCGACCCAACTTGCATCTCTTGCTCTGAGATAACTAACTCACCTGCCAACGCAGGTGATAAATTTGAGTTTAAATGAAAGCCTGCCACTGACTATGTCTACTGAAAGTTCTGTTAATTGGTAATTCAAATCTTAGGGTTCTATATAATCTGCCACCTAAAATTAAAAGGCTCCAGGTTGTAGTCACTACTCTTCCAGGCTATGGTTTAACAATCAAGGAGGTCATTTTCAGACTAAATAATGATCAACTCAAACGCTAACTAGTTGTACTGTTTGTTTGTAAAAACTTGAACAGGGACTGTGATAATATGGTATAGGCAGTTAAACATTTATATTAGTATGCTTCACTCAAGGTAGATTTTTAGCATTTAAATCACGTTATCGAAAGATGAAAATAGCGAACCCTATTTCATCGGCCCCAAAACATCTAAACATGAAAATATCGAACATTCAGAACAGCAAATTTTTTCCCATGGAAAGAATTTGCTGCTCCGAAACACATACACACACACGCATCAAACAAACAACAACCACACACATACACTTAAATTCCTACATCTAACGCTACACTACACTAAACATACACTATCTACCCACTTACCTTAACCCAAACCCTAACCCTAAGGTCCTTCACTATCGCACACTCACCTAACCCGCGCTCTAACCCTAACTCACTTAAACCGCCCCTAAACTAAAGTCTGTCACTATCGCACACACACCTAACCCGCGCCCTAACCCTAACTCACTTAACCCGCCCCTAACCCTAACTTACAAACAACTGCACACTTACCTGAACCCAACTCGCAACTTTCCACCACAGCGCTAAGAATAGCGGAGCCACAGAAACGGCCAACCGAATTCTTTCCCGAGGAAAGAATTCGCTGTTCTGCAGCTTCGCTATTCTCAGCATTCGCTGAATAGCGTTCGATATCAGACCATTCGAAGTTTTAATACTTCGATGTTCTGATATAGACCCAATTTTTAGATACCTCCCTTGCATCTAACTTATCGTTTAGGTATTCTGTACTAGTTAACCTTGTTAACATTGTAGTTTGTTATCTTGTTTTAACATTTAAAAGTAATTACATGTTCCTGTAACATTTGGTAAATAAGATATTTCAGCAATGATAGGTATCATCTGGGTTACCTGGATAACAGCTACTCAGGACTAAAATTAACTAATTTGGACAAATCTTTTTATTCAATATTGTGGTGCAGCCAAACTTACTGGATCAGGTAACGCAGTCAAACTACTTGGGCCATTACAACTTGCAACACAAGAAGGTAGATAATTTGTTACATGATCCCATTTATGAGAAGACTGACATGAGAAACACTGCTTCAGGATAACACACTGATGAAATGAAGGTTTTGTAGGCCATTCAAAGTGCAGACTTCAAAAATATAGTAATGTACCTCTTTATATTAAAATGCATCTTAACTCTTCCTAAGCATATAACTGACTCTACAGAACCTACAGGGGTGGCAGTCAGTTAACTTGCGCATGCATTCATATTACTGGTTTCTACAAAAGCCCTAATCTAACCACCACTGAGACTGGCAACCTGATGGACTGCCTTGCAAACTGAATTAATAATGGTGGGGACTTTAATTCAGCAGAGGTTGACTGGACTGGTCATTGAATATTTCTCCTAGAGTGAGGGGCTGTTACCTAATAGAAGAAATGACGATATTAACCAATACCCAAAAAGTTGACTTTGGCCCTAGGAGGACCACCATCTTACATATGGTTGTAATTCATCCTACACTCTGGCATTAGGTACATTTGCTTTATACCCATTAAAGAACTCTGACCACCTCATGATTCTGTCTGAGACAGCTATTTCTACTAAGCTCTTGCATCAACTCAACAGGATAAAAAATTATTTCTGGGAGACTATAAAGGATTAAACTATGTATGTATGTACGTGTAAGATGTTTGAGTGTATTTACTTTTGTAGCCCTGATTGTGGGATTTCCTGTCGTGAAAGCCCTTGACCAGCCTGACTACCACAGAAAAAAAATCTCCCTCCTCCATAGGCTGGCGGACATCCTGACTGATATCATTACTATCCTGGATATACAGGGAGCAAGCCGACATCATGACATCACTTTTTTCTTGTCCCCTTGAAGGTAAGAGCCCCCAAGATGGGTCCTAAAGCAAAACACTTAAGACAGAGAACCTAAGCAAGGGAAAGGGCAAAAAGAAAGCAGGGGGTTCCCTTGGCTTGAGAAGAAGTTTGAACCGGACTACCCTGTAGGCTAAGGGGGGAAGGAGGGAGGGAAAGAAGACCAACAGTGAATACACTCGAACATCTACATTTATGCTAAGTGCAGACAACTGTACTATGGTCTTCGTGTTTCACTGTTGCAGCCTTGACTTGTGGGATGATTCCCAAAGCTGAAAGGAGGTTGAAAAGAAGATTGGGGAGAGGAGAGGATGCCCTGAAGAATGGCAGTGGCGAATCCCGCCCTGAACCTGGAAAAGGCTGACAATTGGTAGTGTTTGGTGAAAGTATGCAGATAAGACCAGGTAGAAGCTTCCAGGATGTCCCTGGTAGGGACTCCTTTTAGAAAGGCAATAGAGGTAGCAGTGGCCCTAGTCGAGTGAGTCCTGACAGCCTCAGGTGGCTTCTTGCCATGATGGCTGTAACAAAATGAAATATAGTGAGAGATCCATTTGGAATTGGACTGTTTGGAAACTCTTTTCCCTTCAGAAACAGTGGCAAAGGTCACAGAGTTGGTCTGACTTTCTCAAAGATTTAGTTCTGTCATGATAGTAATGGAGCTGCCTATGCACATCGAAGGAATGCAGGATTTTTCCTCTTGGTTCTGAGGATTGGGAACGAAGGTGGGCAAGTGTATGGCTTGACTGAAGGATGCAACATTGACCACCTTGGATATAAAGGAAGGGTTACTCCTGAGGCAGACTCTGTCTAGATGGGTGATGAGGAAGGGTTCCACTGCTATGAGAGCCTGCAGCTCAGAGACTCTCCTAGCAGAGGTGATAGCCAGCAAAACAGCAGTTTTCCAAGTTAGAAACTTCAAATCTGCAGAAGCCACTGCAGAAGCCTCCTCAGAGTCAGTTTTTCCAGCACAAAACTGAGGTCCCATGGAGGGGTGGGTTGCCTCCTGGGAGGTCTGATGTGGATCACTCCCCCCAAGGAATTGATTTAGCAGGGGTGTGAAAAGACAGAAAGAACAGGGATGTGGGCTGAAATGGCAGAGCCATGAATTTTGATGGAAGAACAGGATAGGTTTTTGTCAACCAGACTAGCTAAACAATCTAGGTTAATGGGAGATCTTGGCTAAAGCAGGATCGTGGCCTTGTTGTTGGCACCAGATGGAATATCTTTTCCATTTAGCAGCAAGGCGTCCCCAGCAGTGGAACAATGTTCACACTACCAACTAACTGAGAGGCCATATGTCACATCAAAAGACAGCATATGAGCTGGTCTACTAAACAGTTTGCTTTCAGATATGAGAGGCAATAAGAACATGAACAGAAGCAAAGGCCCATTCCCATACCCTCATGGCCTCCCAACACAGACGGCAGGAATGAGTTCTTACCTGCTTGTTTATATGCCAAACCACTGCCATGTTGTTCAACTTTATATCATTCAAATTTGAGGGATGTGCATCACCCAGAGCACAGTGGATGCCATGAGACCCAGTGCTCAACACCTGAAAGCAACAGGGGCAGAGTTGATTTGAATCAGTTGAAATACTACTGACTGGATGAACAGAATTCTGCTCAATGAAGAAATGTTCTGCAAGACAGAGTCCAAAGTGCAGGTCACAAAGAAGATTGACTGGGACACCAGCTAGGATTTAGCAAAATTCATTGTTATACTCAAGAATTTTAAAAGCTTGAGAATCAAATCCCTGGAGGCAGCAAGGCTGCCATAGTTGGAGTTACTAGCAACCTTGTATCCACATAAGGAAACACCCTAGACCCCTGCAGTCTAACAGTTTCTGCCACTATTAACATGCATTTAATTAACACCTTAAGGTCTGTGGTGAGACCAAATGGCAATATCCAGAGCTGCAAATGACTGGCCTCTACCTGGAAATGACAGCATCTCCAGGATTTCTTAGCAATCTTGAAGTGTGGGTATGCACCCTGGAGGTCCAAAGAGCACATTTAAACCTCTTCTTAGAGGTAAGAAAGGATGAACTTATCACTAGTATGTGGAAGGGCTCTTTGGGTACGTGCGGAGTTAGGCTGGTCAAATCAGAAATGGCCTGAGGTTCTTTTGTCTTTGTGGGGACTAAAAAGAACCTTGAGTAAAATCCTAGCCCTTTCTGATCTGGTGGGGCCTCTTGGATGGCTGTTTATGAGCAAGCTGTTTGCTGCCTCTGGTGAAGTGGGGCATCAAGGAGTGGAAGAAACTGTGGGTTGGATGGGGCTTATAACTACACTGGTGTAGTCTTTGGCTATTATATACCTTACCTACCTGCTCCATGTGATAGCCACACACTCTAGTGACAGGAGACATGGCCCATAACTGCCTCTAGAGTGGGGCAGTACAGCAAGAACTAAAAGGACTGGATTGCTGTCCTCCCAAAGAACCAGTGTCATTTTGCTGAACATCTTATTTTTGTGAGCTTAACCATTATTGTTGCCATCTCACCTCAAACCTTGAAAGTTCTTCTGTTAGCAGAACTGAAATCAAAGCTGGCATGGAGTCTGCATATTCTACAAAAATGGAAGCTGTAAAGCCCAGAATGTCACCTCAACATAAAAGAGAGCACTGCTTTACCCTTCTAAGTTTTGCAGTTTGGTTTTTACCTTAGAACCAAACAGTAAACATCTATCAGTCAGATGGAGCCAGGAGTGAAGGTAAAACACCAGGTTCATGCCTGCTTCCCACAATGCCCCATCCACCGTACTGAAATGCATGGTATGGACAGCAACTAACCAAGGGTTAATATCTTGGACTCATAAGAGATTACTAGGCTAATTGCTCAAGAGCCCTTACAAGCATAGGCATCATTACCCAGAGTTTACCAGATTTTTGATCCCTATGGGCTATAGAATGGCTTAGGTTTGTGCCTATACCTTTGAGTATTTTACAGACTGCCCCTGTCCATCAGGGACATGGACATCACACCAGGAATGAATTTAAGATTTCCCATCCATTGATCCAAACTTTGTTTGAAGAGGGTCAGGGAAGGGTTCTGGTTTACATGAACAGGAAGCCTGTTCCAGAGAAGGGGTAATCTCTGAGACACATCTATCTCTCCAGCATGTTTTCTTCATGTCACAGACCACATTGGACAATCCTCCATGCAGTTTGCCTTGTGAATGTGTAACAGTAACATCAGAGCTGGATTTGAGAGTGCCCTGCAAGTTAGGGATAGATCATTCCTTAACAACTAGTAGGAAACAAATTAAAGGGATATGGCTTTTAGTCAATCTGCACAGGACAGGTTGTTAGTACTCTTTTTTTCTTTTCTGTAAGGAACCTCTGAAGCTGCTCCAGATGTTACAAGTACCTGGGTCAAGTACATGTCGAAAAGTACACTGTACTTGATTATTGGTCCGATGAGGGCAGAGTACAGTCAGACTATAACTTCCTTGGCTGTAGATGCCATGCCTTTACTTATAAGCTGTACCACGCAGAAGGACTTCCTCACCACTGTGGACAAATTGTGGCCTAAATTCAGGCTACTGTCTGTGTACCTAGATCTCTCACCTCTGGTCTTAGGGGTGTGCTATTAATGATTTACAGGGGTATCAGACTTCCCAACAGGTATAATTATGCATTTTTTGCATTAGGTTTTAGACTATGGTTCTGGTACCAATCATTTGTCAGAGTCAGACCCTTCTGAAGGATATCTACATTGTTGAAGAATTCAGTGACTGTCTCCAACTTGCAGTCATCACCAACTTTGGTCAGCCAAAGGTATTCTACATTAGCTCTGACTTCAAAGTATATTCTAAACAGGAAGGTCCCATCAAGGAGACCCGTGGTACATCACGAGTAACTGGCCTCTTACGGGATCTGGATTATACCACTCTAACACGTGTCGTGTCCATGAGACATTTGGCTATCGATCTGGTTTTGTAGGGATTTATGCCAATTTTGTGAGTTTATCTATAATACCAGAGTATGGAATTGTGTCAGCTGCCTTAGCCAGATCAAGGTAGGCAGTATGCACCGTTTTAACCTCATCCACTGTCCTAGTGACTTTTTCAAAGTAGTCCACCAGACTGAACAGGCATGACCTGCCCATGATGAAGTCGAATTAGTTGGGTCCATTGTTTGGAGATTTCCTATGTTGTTGTTTATCAGGTCCTTCATTATTCCTTCCATAGCCTTGCATAGGAGACTAGTCAATCTTATGGGTCTAATTTCCTGGGTTTGTTTATGGTGTCCCTTCATGCAGAGAGATGACCATTGCTGTCTTACACTCCCAAGGAACACAGCCAGTCTGGAAGCCGTGGTTAAACAGAGATCCTAGTGGGCCTGATAGGTTATGTTTCAAGCTATTTAAGAGGCATTCTGGGATACTGTCAGCACTCCTTGAAGCCATGTTTCTAGCTTTAGATAGTTCAGTGGCAACCTATTATTTTGTGACAAATGGTACTGAAATGGTGGAGATAATTTCTTAGGGGGGGTAACCAGAGGTGATGGGGAGGTGAAATCTGAGCTGAATTTATTGGGCAGCAGATTTGCTACATCTTCTTGCTGAGTACAGATGATGCCATCTACAACTAACTGCACATTGTTGGGTGCTGCCCTTAAAACTGCAGACATACCTGAAAAATGTCTTATGGTTACCCTTAGCTTGGGAAGTTATTTTTTACTCTAAATTCACTTTTGAAGACTTGACTAGTCCCCTGATTTGCTGATTTAGACTAAAGAGAGAGTTTTATGCTCTGTTGTGCACATTCTCTTACTTCTGGACAAGATTTAAGTTCTTTTCCTGTAAAACCTATTTACACCAGGGAAGCTTGTTTTTGCAGTTTGCTCTGGTCTTATTTCACTCTAGTATTGCAATTTCTATGCAGTTTATATGGTCATACAGTGCATATGCCTCCACATAGGCTTCTGTGTTTTCTGGGTTGGGGAGCTATGAAATTTGCTGTCATCACTTAAGAGGTAGTTTGCCTTGGAAAAGTTCTTAAAGGTTTTGGGGTTAGCTGGATGTTTTAGTTTTATATTTATTTCAAGGGAGACTGTTTTATGATCCAATTTAACTAGCAAAGGATATTACACAGGGGGGTGGGGGGGACTCTCCCATACTTGTGAGGACCAGGGCTAGGATACTGTATCCCTAGTGGGAGTGTGGACTACCCACACAACAGCATTTGCATTGACAAAGTCTACAAATCTTTGAGCCTCAACTAATGAAGAGGTAGTTGAAATCACCCATGAGTATGGTATTGTCTGAATGGTAAATGATTCCAATAATTTCATGTATGAGGGATGACTTCCCTGGTTCGTGGTGGGGGACCTGTAGCGAAAAGGATAAGGGATTTTTCCTGCAGTTAGTTGGACATGGAGCATCTCAAGCATACCTTATTGTTTGACTAGTCTTAAGTTGTGCTTATCCTTTATGTAGATTAATACACCTCCACCTTTTGCCCTTTCATGTCCAGTGGGTGGTCAGAATGTGTGAAAGGTATTATAACCTTCCACTGCTGGGTTGCTTTCCTCGGCTTTGAACAATATCTCAGTAACTGTACAGATGTCAGGATTCTCCAGGGTAAGGAGTGCTTCCAGGGAGTGTAGCTTCTTGTTCAGGCTCCTAGCACTGATTAGTAATACCTTAAGATTATCATCAGTAGATTTTGACATATTGGAGAGTTTATCTATTTGGCAATACCTAAAAAGGGCACTATAGGGACAAATAATGTTTTGGCCAATATCAGAAAGCATAGTGGCAACAGGTGAAGACCATCCCTGGCAAAGCAGCATGGTCCATCAAACATGTTCGCTCAGGCTGAGAAATACTGGATCCCACTTGAAAACAACATGATTAGCTAAACCAATTATTAAATTCAATCATTTTCTGTTGGTATTGTGGCATCACCCTTGGAGATAGTATAAAACTGCTCAATGCTAGGCTCATACCAGCCTGTGACACATTCTGAGAGTTCAGTCATATCTCTTCATATAGTTCAGGGAGGTACGTCTTGGGTCATTTGCACATACATGGACTATGACTGAATAATACTGGTTCTCAGGATTTAGTGACCAGAGTTGCTTGCATGAACTAGCAAATCCTGGCTTCTGAAAGACAAGTAACTGTAAACTTATTCAGCCTGGTGAGAGGGACATCAGTGTGTCTCACAATGGAGTCTCTCATGACCAAAATATTGGGTTGTGTGGCATTACACCTTATGGACTTAGTAGAGACACTATGAGATGTAGCTTTATATGTCATGGTGGGAGTTGTCTTGTTTATGGGCACATGGAGTTTGAGAACTGCATCTGGGAGGTCTTTGAGGTTTGGTAGGTTACATGCGAGCACCTCATCATATGTGGGTCTAAGTGTATGGTCCTTAAGTGTGGTGAATGGTGTGTGTCACTGACCACTTGTTTGGAGTTTTTTGTGTCTGTATGTGAGTGTCTTGCCCTCGTGACATTGTATAACTACATCACCCATGTATTGTATTCATCTGTTTTAGAATTAAGTGGTTGTCAGTAAACAAGCAGCAACTGCTACATTGCCTTAGGATGCCCACTTACACCATGCTGGATGAGAGATAGCAGGAAAGGCCTATCCATAATTGCAGGTCTTTAATATGTGCTTTACAAGGGAATAGAGTGGGGGTTGCTTGCAAGTGTATGAGGGATGGATGCTTACATACTGTAATCTACAGCTAATCTATGCAACGATGCCACTCAGCATGCAAATCAGTTGCACATTCAGTAGTGCAGGGCTGTGGAAAATTTCAGAGGTAGAATTTATTTAAGAAAAGTGATTGCATATATACTAGGGCACTACTAACAGTTGCTTTTTTATGCAAATGCTAGGCTTACACTAAAGCAGAAAAATAGTTTTAAATTAGGTATGCCTACAGACCAATCAGATAAGCACATAATAAGCTTTCCACTAGCAATTTCCGGCTCAAAGGTGAAAATAGCCCTCTCCTGTCACAAGAGTGCAGACTTTAACCCTCTTGTCTTTTTTGGGCAATGTCCCAAAGACAAATCTTCCAACATAAAAGATCTGTCAAAAAGCAAATTGAAGGTCATGCTGCTTAATGCTAGGAGCCTTGACCTAAAAATGCACTCACTGGAAGTTCTCCTTGCACTGGAAGATGTCGACGTCTGTGCGGGCACGGAAACTTGGTTCAGAGCTGCAGAGAGCACCCCTGCCTTACCAGGCTATACCTCATTCCACACATTCTGACCCCAAAATAAGGTTGGAAGACTAAAGGTGGTGGGTGGAGTCTCTCTCCATCAAGGACAGGTACAACTGCAGACTGGTTTGCCAGCATGATGTACTGGAACTACTCCAGGTGCAACTGACAGTTGGCAAGACATCTGCCCAAGTTATAACCAGCTACGGACCCCCCCATGACTCAGGACACCCACTCTTCCTACCTGGATCTACCTGACTCCATCAAGGTATCCCCTAACATCCCGATCTTTGGTGAATTCAACTACCCCACCATACACTGGGTGAGCTATTCCTGCACTAATGCACTCACCCAATGATTCCTTGACTTCCATCAGTTCTAATGCACTAGACCAGCTCTTCTCATCCCCCACAAGGTGAGATAACATTTTGGACTTAGTTCTCCTCAACATGAGATACCGCTGCACCACTCCCACAGTATGTTCTTTCCTGGTGAGATCAGATCATTGGTCTGTCTCATTCGAACTTTCTATCCCACCCAGCCATAAACAAGCTAAAAAACTTTTCAAAAGTTGACTACAACCTCCTAAGGGAGGGTATCAGTAACTTCACACCCCACCCCCTCAGAGGATGCAGATAACTATGTTGAACAGTATGTCAATGCAGTATACAAGCACCTGTACAACTGCATGGACTCAGCCATACCCAACAGAACTAAAACCTGCTCCTCAAGGAAACACAAACCTGTCTGGTGGACATCCTCTATCAACAGGCTTTACAACAAAAGGAAGAAACTGTTGTCCAAGGGTAAAAATGGAACAAATTCCAAACTGGAAAAACTCCTTCCTTAGCTTCAACAAGCAAATTAGATCACTACTGAAAAACTCCAAAGCCAATTAGGAATTGAAACTAGCCTCTGAAACAAACAGAAACCACAAAGTCTTCTTTGGTTACACCAGGATAATCCATGGCAAAGCCCAGGTCTGTTCCAAATTAGTATTTAATGGTATCACTTGCACTGATCCTGTTGACTTAGGCAACCTGCTAGCTAATAGGTTCAGCACAAATTTCACCCCCTGTTCTCCCCCAAAGGCCCTTTTGAAATCCCCGATACTTGCCCTGCACCTCACATCTCAAGTGTTAAAGGCCCTATCCAAGGCAAAGAACACAACTCCCATGGGATCTGACAGTATCCCAGGCTGTATTCTGCACCATCTCCAGCAAGAACTTGCTTCACTACTAAGCACCCTATTCAACCACATCCTGAGTACAGGCTTCATTCCAACAGAGTTGAGAAAGTACAGTTGTGTACACTTAACATAAATGTAGATGTTCGAGTGCATTCACTGTTGCAGTCATCACATTTGGGTTATCCCTGCCAGGGTAGCCCTTGGCCGGCCTGAATAACAGAGGCTTAGTATTTTTGTGTCGGCTGCTGTCGCTTCAGGACTGACGTCAGGTCATCAGTAGTATAAAGTAAGGCAGCTGACGCCATTACATCCGTTTTTCTTTCCTTGTCGGGAGCCCCCACATGGGAGCCAGGATATGGTGGAAGAACCCCACCAGTAGAAAGTAAACACCAAAAGGTTCCTTGTAAGGAGAGAGAGAGAGAGAGAGAAGAAAAGGGGGATGGAAGGAGGGAAACCAGGACTGCAACAGTGAATACACTCTAACATCTATATTTATGGTAAGTGTACACCTGGATTTGGAGAAGATACGCAGGTGGTAATGCTTGGTGAAGGTGTGAACAGATGTCCATGTGGCAGCCTCCAGGATGTCCCTGGTGGGGACTCCTCTGAGGAAAGCTGCAGAGGTGGAGGCTGCTCTGGTAACGTGAGCCCTGACCCCCTTAGGGGGAGGTTTCCCATGTTGCTTGTAACAGATATGGATGCAGTGTGCTATCCATTTGGAAATGGTTTGTTTGGATAGGGCTTTTCTCTCTGCCCCTGCAGCAAAGCTGACTAGCAATTGATTAGTCCTTCTGAATGATTTAGTCCTGTCTATATAGAATCTGAACTGTCTGTGCACATCTAGAGAGTCCAGGATCCTTTCCCCCTTGTTTTGTGGGTTAGGGAAAAAGGTGGGCAAATGAATGGATTGGTTGAGAGCCACACTGGTCACCACTTTGGCCATGAAGGATGGGTTAGTCCTGAAGGACACCCTGTCAGCATGGAAGATGATGAAGGGCTCTACAGCCATAAGTGCTTGTAGCTCGGATACTCTTCTGGCTGAAGTGATGGCCAGAAGGAAGGCCGTCTTGCAGGAGAGAAACTTTAATTCTGCTGAAGATGCTGGTTCAAAAGGGAGCAGGGTGAGCTTTTGCAACACAAAGTTTAGGTCCCAAGCTGGGGTAGGTGCTCTTCTGGGTGGCCTCAAGTTGCTATACCCTCTTAGGAACTGTTTTATGACAGGGTGTGAGAAAAGTCGGTGCTCAGTGTTGAAATGAGCAGAGATAGCAGAAGCATGAATTTTAATAGAGGAAAAGGGGAGACCACTGTGTAGCAGGTCAGCTAGGTAATCCAGAATGAGATGTAGGGAGGGCTGTGACGTATTGGCTCCCTTAGCCTGCATCCAGGTGCAGAACCTTTTCCATATGTCAGCATAAGACTTTCTAGTGCTAGGGCGTCTAGCCTCACATATAACATCTAGAACCTATTTACTGAAATTGGCAGCTTGATCAGTTGTCGGGGAATAAGCCAGGCTGCCAAAATGAGGGTCTGCAATTGGGGATGCATGAATTCTCCTTCCCTCTGGGTCAGAAGGTTTGAGGTCTGAGGGAGATGTCATGGTGGCATTGTGGACAGGCTGCACAGCAGTGGGTACCAGTGCTTGCGGGGCCGGTCTGGAGCAATCAGAATTGACCTCGGTTTTTCCTCCCTTATTTTGAGCAGTACCCTGGTAATGAGAGGTAGTGGGGGAAATGCATAGACTGAGAAGATGACCCAGGGGAAGGATAGGGCATCCACTTTCCAGGCCGTGCAGTGAGGATCCCTGTTGCAGAATCTGCTGAGCTGAAGGTTGGAGTGGGAAGCAAAGAGGTCGACCTTCAGGGTGCCCCATTTCTGAGTTATTAGTGTGAAGGTTCTTTGGTCCAGCTGCCACTTGTGTGGGTCCAGAAGATTTCTGCTTAAGTTGGCTGGCAGAGAGTTTAGGGAGCCTGGCAAGAATTGTGCTAACAGGTGTAGTTGCATGGCTGAGGCTGTGTGCCAAGGGGTCATGGCGGTCCTCCCTGCTTGTTGATATAGCACATCACAGTGGTGTTGTCTGTTTTGATCAGAAGAGACTCTGGGAACAGAAAGGGCCTGAAAGCTGTCAATGCATGCTGGACAGCTAACATCTCTTTTTGGTTGATGTGCAGATGTATTTGCTGAGGGCTCCATTGGCCCTATATGCACCTGCTGTCCAGGTGTGCACCCCAGGCATAGTCTGATGCATCTGTGGTGAGGGTCTGGACGAAGGGGGGTGGTGGTGAGGAAGGAAGTCCCTTGTTGTGGTAGCATGCTGCTGCCCACCAAAGAAAATATTTCCTTAGGCAAGGTATAATTGGTATAAGAGTTTCCAGGTCTTGAGAGTGTTGACACCAAAGGCTTTTTAGGTACCACTAAAGTTTCCTCATATGCAGTCTGGCAAATGGAATGAGTAGAATGCAACATGCCATGAACCCCAGAGCTTGCAGGATTTTCCTTGAGGATAACCGGGGTCTGGTGGCTAGTTGAGTGAAGTAGGCTGTCAGGTAAGTTTGCTTTTCTGGTATAAGGAATGCCATCTGGGATGCTGTGTCCAGGCTTGCTCCCAGGAATATAATCCTTTGGGTGGGGACTAGTTAGGATTTTTTTTCGTTGGTAGTGTACCCTAGGGAGGTCAGTAGGGACTTTACAAAGGCCAGGTGCTTGAGCAGCTTTTCCTGATTGTCTGCCTGAATTAGGCAGTCATCTAAGTATGGGTAAATTTGTATATTTCTTTGTCTGCAAAAAGCAATGGTGGGAGCCAGGCATTTTGTGAAAACTCTAGCAGCAGTAGATAAGCCAAAGGGAAGTACAGAGAAGTGAAAGTGCAGAGATCCTGCCCTGAAACACAGATATTTCCTGCATGATTCCCTGATTGGGATGTGGATGTAGACCTCTTTTAGGTCTAGGGTGGCTAGCCAAGCATTCTTGGAGAGCATAGATAGTAGCTGCTGGAGGGTGAACATTTTGAATTTTGGTATCACCAGGAAAGTGTTTAGAATGGATAGATCAAGGATGGGGCGCCAGGTGTCCTCTTTTCTGGCTACCAGGAAGAGCCTGGAGTAAAAGCTTTGGCCTATCTGTTCAGCAGGAAAGTGCTCTATTGTCCTCAGAGACCAGGGAAAGGACTTGCTTTTTGGCCTCTGCCCACTTTTTTGGAGGAAGAACTGGGAATACTTTTGGGGATGGGAGAGTTTGGAAAGAAAATTTGTATCCCTGGTACACTTTATGTTGAGGACCCAGCAGTCGTTGGTAATGGTGGCCCAGGTGCTTGCATGGAAGGATAGTTTTCCTCCTAGGGGCAAGTGCAGGTGGGCAGAGGGAGGGGGTGGAAGTGGAGAGTCACTGTGAGTTCTTACCATGAGGGGGTGGCTTTGCATTCCCTGGTTTTGAAGTGGAGGAACTCCATTGCTTTGTTCTCTGCATTCTCTGTGGGTGTTGTCTGAGGGATTGCTGGGTCTGGGCTGAACTGACCTGGAGGGGGCAGGAAAGGACCAGTGCTTGGAAGGGCAATGCCTAGTGAACCTGGGTGGCTGGACCTGTAGGAAATCCTTAACTGTCTGCATAGATTTAGCTTTTTCTTCCATCTTTAAGAACTCCTCTGCCTTGGTGCCAAATAAGTTGTCTTTGTGTAAGGGTGCATCCAATAATTTAGATATGACATGGTCTGCCAAGGGCTGTTCTTTAAGGCAAGCATGCTTTCTAAGGACAGAACTGGTGACTGCTGCCCTGCAAGAAGCTTCTGCAACTAACACAGTAAGAATGAAAGTCTCGGTGTGGCATTTGCTTTCCACAGGCAAGACAACTGTTAACTTTTTCTGACATCGGTTAGAGCAAGAAAAAAAGGATCCCAAACACAGTACTTAGCTTTAGAAGACTTCAGCTTCAATTCAGAAGACAAAACTCAGGTAGTGGCTGACCGGCACTCATGCAAACTGCTACTGCTTCGGGCTCCTCGGCAAGAAAGACTGATGTACTGGCATCAGCTGCCTTACTTTATACTACTGACAACCTCACGTCAGTCCTGAAGCGACAGCAACAGACACAGAAATACTAAGCATCTGGTATTTGGGCTGGTCGAGGGCTACCATGGCAGGGATAACCCAAATGTGATGACTGCAACAATGAAAAACGAAGAACATCTGCCATTGTCATCCCCTTGCACAAATGTGGTGCCACTACTGACCTTGGAAACTATTACCCCATTAGCATAGGAAGTCTGATCTGTAAAGCCATGGAGCGTATTATTATGGATCTCATATACAAGAACATAGGCAATCTCCAAGCACTTGACCCTACCCAGTTCGGATTCGTCAAGAGAAGATCTTGCCCGTTGAACCTGTTTGACTTCTTTGAGAATGTCACCAATGCACTGGAATAGGGGAAAGTACATACAGCTTACCTTGACTTGGCCAAGGCCTTTGACACAATCCCCTACTTGGGCATCATCGAAAAGCTAACACAACTTGGTGTAAATCCCTGTCTCATCAGGTGGGTTGCCAACTGACTCACTGACAAAATAGGCGCCTTTACCACTGACAGCAGACCTGTCACTAGTGGAGTTCCCCAGAGATCTGTCCTGGGACCCCTACTGTTTGGCATCTACTTCTCAGAGGTCCAGACAATGACAAAAAGCCTGTGGCTGACCAAGTTTGCAGATGACTATAAGTTGGGTGGTGTCATTGACTTCTCAAATGATGTTAACATACTGCAAGAGGGTCTGGCAGCAACTAATGACTGGTGCCAAAGTAAAGGCTTCAAGTTAAATGCAAAAAAAAAATGTATCATCATACCATTCAGGAAAAACACGGCCCCTACTGATTACCACATCAACAGCAGCCCCTAAGTACATAACCTGTGGTGAGAGACCTGGGTACTCAGGTTGACAACAATTTCACATTCGACCATCATGTAGCAGCTGTGGTCAGAAAAGCCTTTTACTTTGTTCATCTCATAAGTAAAGGGATTGCATTCAGAAAAAAAGGAGGTTATTACCTTTCTATACTCCTCCCTCATTAGACCAATAACTGAGTATAACAGCCTATTTGGTATGTACCTCCCCAAACACCTGTTCCAACTGGAAAGGCCACAGAACAATCTCAGATCCTGTCCTACTAGAGATGCTCCACATCCGTAAGTCTAACTCCTTGTGCATTACCTGCTTGAAAGGCCTGAATCTAATATGCAACATCAGCAAAACCTTCTGGACAGACAGGTTTGTCTCCCAGAGGCTGCCCTATCTCAGGAATAGTCTTCCCATACACGTCAAACAGAGCACCTCGCTGACCCTTGTCAAGCACAACCTTGATGAGTGGATGGGAAACCACAAATTTGTCCCAGGAGTTTCACCTATGTCTCTCACTGACAGGGGTGACAGGTGTTGACGGAGGTTTCTTTTTTGGGGATAAACTCTTAGCCAAGCTTGTAAGGGCCTCAGGACCATTAGCCTAGCAACCTCCTATGATCCTTAATATAAAATGGCTCTTTTGGAACCCAACAGATGTCTAAAAGCACTAAAGACAGCAAATACAATATATTTAGAGTGCTACAACTGCAGAACAGCAATCTTTAAACAGTGGAAAAATGCAATTTAGAACTCTAAACAAGTGCAGGAAAAGCAATAAATAGTACAGAAAGTTTGCAATGAATACAAGTAATACAAGTGCAAAATAATATTTAAATGTGTTTTTCTTGCCAAAGATGGCTTCAGATGCAAAGAAAATCTCTCAGCCTCTCTGGCATCATTGCCAAACTATGAGCAGCTGTGAATAACTGAGCCAAGACTCAAGCAAACACGTGGCTTGCATAGAAGCAGAAAAAAGAACTGTAGATTGATCTTCAGTTTAGTGTCTGGCAACCACCCATTCACAGTACATCCAGTTTCCTTGCTTAACTCCCTCTGGAACATCAAAATGTGTAACTTCTAGTTTAACACCCTCAAGAAAAATGTGGAAGATGAAAACAGATACCCCCAAAGTCTGTCTGTTGCACATGACTATTAGCAGGATGGCCAGCCATGGCTTGAAATTCAGGGGACTTCTTAAGAGTGGCTGGCAACTTTGGAATATCCCAATCAGTTTTGCAACCAATTAGGACAGTCCATGGATAGTCAGATAATTCAATCTGGCCTATTTGGAACAAATGCCTGAAGTTGTGGTTCTTTCATACACTTTCCATTACCAGGTGAACCATTTCATCAGTTAGGAGAACCAACTTGCAGGACAGTTTGGAGGGCCAGCAAGCATATGCATGACTTTGAGTGGTGTTCTAGGGCTGTTTAAGCATTTGTTTTGGAAGATCTCTAGAATCTTCCTGAATTTGGGTCAATAGGCAGAAGGGAGGGTGGACAGTTAGCCTCCTGAACTTCATACATGTTCTTGCACTTAGTGTTACATCTGGGCCTTGGAGGGGGGGAGCTACGATGAAGGAATATGAAGATCTATACATTATTACTAGACCCAACAGAAATATGGGGAGGGTTTGTTTCAAGGGGCTACCTTTTTGAAGTGGCTGGACATGAGAGACAGACTCAACAAGAAGTGCATCCTGAGCTGCAATTAACTTAGAAACAAAATCGTAAGAAGAATTTAGTTTGTTAGCACTTTGCTCAGAACATCTTTATCTGCCGTCTTCATAACTGAATCCATCCTTGGAAGGGGAGGGGCTTAGAAGAAGACTCTGTAGCAGTAGTGGCCTGGAGCTTCTCCAACTCCAACTTACTTTTCTCTTCTTTAACACATATGGTTTAAGCGTAGCACAGATTTGAATTTTTTAGAGAAATGCTGCTCTCCGAGCAGCTAACAGGCCACTACACTTGTCAAGGGAAGGTGTTTTCACCTCGCATACGCTTCAGAAAACAGCAGTGCAAACCTACAGATCAAAATGGTGGTTAAAATCAAATGGGATGGTAACCTGTCTTTTGCTGCAACACTACACACTAAAGATAAAAGTTCACCAAAAAGAAAGAAAAGGAACAAACTAATCTAAGTGATGCTGAGCAACTAGTGAATTTCAAATAGTGAATTTAGTAATTGCTAACCTGTCATAAACAGCCATAAATAACCAGTAGTCTGGCACTGTTGACTATCAAGACCAGACTTTAAAGTGTAACTACAGAGACCTGGAGTAGGGTCCTTGGATGCTCAGCATTTTGAGTAGAGTCTGGGCAGCCTGGGAAAGTTTTATTTTTAACTTGACAAACCCCAGGATTTAATTAACTAATTTATTTTACATTTCTTTACCGAGAAAATCCGACTGGGCATGGATCCCATTTTCAGAGGAGGCCCAGGGATAAAAGCTCCACAAAGATTAGTATAGCAAATACAGTAAATACAATATACATGTTGAAGTACAGTACAGAGTCAAAAGTTTAAGTACAGTTTCAAGGCCAAGAAAGGAACAAAAAGTAACTACGCTGTAAGGAGCACAATGTGTTACAATAAACAATACAGCTGAAAGGACATTTTGTTCAGTCATTTGGTGACATTCATCAGTGGCTAGTACAGTAAACACACATTGATTAAGGAGTATAGAATGGAGTGTTGCAAGCTTTCATAGAAGGTTGAGGTATGATATGATCTAATTAAATGAAGCTATCCAGGGTCAGAACAATTAGATAACCAAGAACTATGTAAATGGGATCAGAGGAGTTTTTTTTAATTATTTTGTTTTCAGTGGTCCCAAGGTCTACGGGATGGTACTCCATGCCTTTGCAACAGAAATGGAAAACAAGGAGTCCCCATAACTATTGTTGTTTTTGCCTATGTCAGCCAGTGCTTTATTGGTGGATGCTAGTAGGTGTTTGTTAGAGTAGATATTAAGTAGACCCTAAAGAGCAGGAACTCTATTGGCATTATTTAGAATTTGGTGGGCTATTGTAAGCTGGTTATATGCGAGTAGGTTGGGTAATTCTAGCCAAGATCGTTGCTTGATTGCTATGCAGTGATGTGTCCTGAAGGGTGAGTCAGTAGCAAACCTAGCTATTTTATTGTAGCAGGTGCTTAGTTTGTTAAAGTCTGCTTTGTTTAGGTTGATGAGTATGGAAGATGCATACAGGAGTGTGGATAGTAGGTGGGATCTTGTGATGGCGGCTTTACTGTCACTGGTGAGGTACTTTTTGCATTTACATAGGGTTCTGAGATTTTTATGGACTTTCTTTATTGCCTGTGCAATGCGCACATCGAATTTCATGTTGTGATCTATGATAAACCCTAGAAGGTGTGTTGGACAGGTGTGATAGGGTTGTTATTGACTAAGAATATTGTGAATGGTGGTATGGGATCTAAGGATCTAATGGGACAGAATATTATTAGCTTTGTTTTACTGGGGTTAAGTATTAGATGAGAGTTAGCTAACCAGGTTTCAACAACAATAACGGACTCTTGTGTCAATTCCTGGAGTTAAGGGAGTGATGGGGCAGAGCAGAATGCAGTGGAGTCATTGGCGTACTGGACTACAGTGGTGTGCCAGGTAGCTTTGTAGACTTGGTTGGTGAAATGTTGAGAAGAACAGGTCCAAGAATGGATCCTTGGGGGAACCCCTAGGGTGTCAGGTAGGAGGGGAGATACGGAGTTTTTTCCATTTAACTGCTTGTTGGCAGTTGGTTAGATAGTTTTGAAACCATGCTAATGTGGAGTGGCTGAGATTAAGATCAGAGACAGCAGAAAGGAGTCTGGGATGTGAGATAGTATCGAAGGCCTTGGAGAGATTTAGGAATACAGTGAATACTAGGCTACCATTATTTCGGTGTTGGTTTACTGTGTTGGTAAAGCTAATAAGGGCTGTGGTAGTACTGTAATTGGGACATAATCTGTGCTGGGTGTTGGGTAGCAGTCTATTAGTGAGAAGATAACTGCATTATTTGGGAATTTATACATTTTTTGAAGATTTTAGATGAGGATAGAATAGCAATTGGACGGTAATTAGATAGTTCCACAGAGTTACCTCCTTTGTGAAGTGGTATTATATGCAAAATTTTCCACAGACAAGGAACGCTCTGTTCTGATAAAGAGCGGTTAATGAGCATGGAGACTGGGTAAGAGATGGCTTTGGCTGCGATCTTTAGATATTCTGCAGGTAATTTGTCAGCGGCCAGGATTGTGGGTTTAAACCTATGTGTATATATATATATATATATATATATATATATATATATATATATATATGTGTGTGTGTGTGTGTGTGTGTGTGTGAGTGTGTAGATAGACATATATATATATATATATATATATATATACATACATACATATATATAGCTAGATATAGATACACAAATATATAGATAAATATAGATATGGATATAGAATTGGTTAAATTCATCACATTAGAGGAATTACAATGCTTACAGGTATTTAGTCCAAGTTTGGGAAAGTGTTTTGGCATCCCCAAAATTAATAAAAATGCTCAGCACCCCCTATTCAGAATCATTATTTCAAATAAACACACAAAAACTGAACGTATTTCAGACATTGACAGCATGTTAAACCCCACAGTGCAAAAAAACACAGTTTTATATTCAAGATTCTTGGGGCTTTTTCTATGAGATATTTAAGGAGAATTTTGACATTAATAACTGCTGTTTTGTTACATTAGATGTTGTGTCCTTGTATACTTATTCCACATCAGGAAATGTTGCAAAATGTGAAAAAATACCTTAGAAATTATGCAAAATTTGGACATACCAGGATTATGACTAAGCGTTTTAATAGAAACAGTATTGTGCAATATTTTTTTCCATTTCAATGGCAAACTGTATCAGCAATTTAAAGGGGTAGCCATGGGTTTGAAAATGGCTCCATCCTATGTCAATCTTGGGTTTGCTGCCTGGAAAGTAGACACTCTTGTTCATTTACCGGGGTCCCAACACACCCGCTTATACCACCGTTATACTGATGACATCTTTTTTGCATGGGTCGGCCCTGCACAAGGGCTGGAAATCTTCTTATTAGCCATGAGTGACAGTATTAGTTTTTTGAAATTTGTTAAATCAGGTTCTGGTAGCACTGTTTCCTTTCTTGCTATTTCAATTTCTGCTGATGTCACCAACAGGAGCATAGTCTCTAACATTTTCAGAAAGGAAACCTATCGTAACAACTTTTTAGATTTTACCAGCCAACACCCCTTCTACATGAAAAGGAATGTCTAATTCATTAGACTCTCCAGACTGGTTAGCGTGGATACTACTTTTTATGCTGAGATGGACTTTTTGTGTAAAAACATTACCCTAAGGATCTTGTGTACAGCGTGGCTCAGGAAGTGGCTAGAGGGAGACACAGTAAATTTCAGCCCATTCTTCACTGTGGTTTTACACCTAAACAAAATAATACTGCTGCTTTTCCAGACAGGACATTGAGTTTCCCGATACCTATTTGCAGGGATATGAAATGCATCAGGAATGTTATCTCTCACAACTGGAACATTGTTACTAGTTCACAGAATTTGAATAATTTGTTAGGAGATTCTCCATTGTTTGCATATAAAAATACTAAAACAATTAGAATTTCACTTGAGAACAGAGACTCAGCACTGGTGTTAAATTATTTTAGAAACATCACTGACCCACCTGGCATGGTCGAGTGCGGAAAATGTGTTTGTTGCAAGTTTATTTTCAAAGGGAAATGCTACACTTTTGTACACAATAACTATAAAGTTACATTTGCCATCATTTTGACTGTTCATCCACTAATTTGGTTTATGCTGCAGTTTGTAATTCTTGTCATTATTTCTATGTGGTAAAGACTTGCAGGAAACTGTCAGACAGAATAAAAGAACACTGTGGGGCTATCAGAAGTTCTGACCCACAAAATGCACTAGCTAGGC